>NC_133130.1:72007603-72308540 GCF_048418815.1 Hemitrygon akajei | reverse complement strand
TGCGATCTACTGAATCTACTTTCATAATGGCTGTAATATCCCAGTTCCATGTAGTTATCCAGGCCCAAAATTTATCTGCCTTACTATTTCAAACTATTTAATTTTTTTTAAATGCAATTTAACCCAATAGACCTCCTTCACTCCTGACCAATCTTCTTATCTGTCATGGCTATTCAACTTGGTATTACTCCGTCATTCAGTAAGATTGTTGATGATCTGATTATAACCAAATCAATGAATTCCAAATCTACACAGTGTACTTCAGGTGAGACTGAAAAATGCTGCTCATGATAATAGAATTGTAACCGTTGATGTTCTTTCTCATTTCATGTCCACTGGCTTCATCCTGTTATATTGGAGTAATTCCAGACATTGATTTCACATGTGATACCAGATCACTACTGTAAATCTATATGAAATTACGCAGGAACCTGACCAAATTAAATAAAAGATGATGATAATTGTTGGTTTTTGGTCATTCCAGGGCTCCTTTCTCAATTTTGATCCATAATAATGGTATTTTAATTGAGATATAGCCAGCCGGTGGTGTAGTGGCATCTGTACCAAACTTTGCATGCTTTCTATCAGTGCTGGGTTGAGTATCGAGCTAGCAACTCGGCCTCGTAAAAAAAAAACAGAGAAAAATGCTAAAGAAATGGTTTTGCCGCTCGTTGTACCACAAGGCGCGGATAGGAGCAACAACGAACTTAAACATTATCTTTGATTACTCATGCAGAGCAGATAATCAAGTAAAAACAATGTAGTGTTAAAAGACAGAGGTGTAGAAATTCATTTTGGAACACAAGCACTATAGAGACATTGTACTTTTCATTATACACCACTCCAAATTCACTGTTTTGAAAGTAGACATGACAATGGAAGGTTTAATACCCTGTAGTTCATGCTCTTTTGCTGAAGTTTCATCCTTCTGTTTTTTAGTATTATATAATGTGTCTTTGCTTGAATGTCATACAAATAACATAAGTACCGTAAGTTTACCACCTTTTTGAATGGGAAAGACATTTGATTTAACTGGAGAGAGCTGTCTCAAATTTTGATGGATGACGTATAATTTGCTGAAATATGCATTTTCTGTAGGATTCCTTTCCCAGCATTATGTATTTATCTGGAGTGAAATGCATTAACAACCAGTTGTAGGTCATTTTGCTTTGTTGAATGGCACCTTTTTGTGTGTATGACTGTTGCCTCTCTTTTAGAGTTTTAGAGGAAAATTTAGATCCTGCTGTCCTGGGTCACCTAAGATTGGGTACTCTGGGGAGTCCCAGTGCTGTGCTGGACTCAGGACCCTGCTTGATAAATTATAATCTTAACCTTCATCCTTCAGCATCCTGCTGCTTCCACCACACTAATAATTTTGCCATTGAAGTTCTCAGCCCTCTATTTACCCAATGTAATAACAATCTCAAGAGTATTCAACCCCCAGTCATGCTTCCAACAGGAATATGCTTGATTACAAACCAGCACATATGTTGGTTACAAAAATGTGCAGGGACTAGTCATGCGCACCCAAGGCCTTAGTTATTTGAGTACAGCTGCTGTGCCCATATAACCCACTCCTTGGGATACACTATCTCAGCAGTATTTTTTCTGCATTAAAAACACTAGTATAGGGTTTATTTTATACACAAGTTTGCACATGACTTCAAAATGGAATGCCGAGAAAGATAATAAGCAGAGTGCAGTAATAAGTTGGGTGTGGAGTTTCTTGCATGTGGTTGACAGCTTGTCAGAAAGTTTGATGGGGATTCATTCTCTCCGAAAAGAACAGAGGTTGTTTCAGGTGTACAATAAACTAATTGCATATCCCTTCAATGGATAATTGTCAGACTTCAGGACTCCTATCTAAATTTTCAGGAGTCTGATAACATTTTACAATAGTTCCATAAAAGTGACTGGAGGTGATTTTATTCAATTTTTGTATCATAGCCAAATTCTTCTGCAATTTATGTTTTTATGCTTTTTCTTTGTAAATAGTTAATGTTCTCTTTCTTGTTACATAGTTATTTACTTACACTTTGTTTTGGCATATTTTAACATAATTATTCAGTACAATGAAAACAGTTCTGGTCCTTTTACAAATCTTGTAACTGTTTACTTATGTCTTCATTGAAACTCCATAATTATCATTCATTTGTAATACCTCAAAATACACATTTGGGAAATTTTGGCTAATAACATAATATTGCCTAATGTAGAGATTTTTGATAGATGGCTAGGCAATAGGGTGGAAGTCATGACATGATAAAAATACGGGTATGTTTTAGAGTTAATTACTGCCATGCAGCAGAAGAAATTAGTATTTCCTGCTGGATATTTATATTATCTCGACTAATCATATTGAACCTGGACATCAGGTGAGAATATAAATGAAAATAATGCTACTAACAGGAAAATTAATGGAACAATACACTCATTAAAATCTTTTATCTAACTCTGATTATTAAACCTAACAATAGTGTCGCAACAATCTACTACCTGCACAATAATGAAATGGATACAACTCTGGTTTATGTAGCCTATCAGCACCAACAACAGAGCTTTACCAAGAGGGATTTCTTGCAGGTCGGCAGCAATTATTTAAAAAGGGAGCTTCAGGAGCGTTTGTCCATTGTCCGTGGCCTATCAGCGGCTATAACTGGAGCACCAATCGTGAGTTAGATAGCAGGGAAGGTTCAGGCATAAAAGGGAGACACAGCTT
Organism: Hemitrygon akajei; assembly: GCF_048418815.1. NCBI lineage: Eukaryota > Metazoa > Chordata > Chondrichthyes > Myliobatiformes > Dasyatidae > Hemitrygon > Hemitrygon akajei. Next base: position 72,305,821 of record NC_133130.1, on the reverse strand, counting down.
AGCAGAGCAGTCATCAAAGAAGTGTTCATCGATGGAGTGATCTGAGGCAGAGTAGTGGGGCTTTGGCTCATTCTGGCTTCAGCAATAACGGATCGAGGCAAGGTAAGTTATCTGTGAGGAATAGAAACAGGAAGTATGTCTGTGAGGCAGGTGTTCTGTACTGGGTGTCAGATGTTAGGTCTCTCAGTGGGAGAGCAATTTGGAGATAGTGATCACAATTCTATTTCCTTTACCATAGCATTGGAGAGGAATAGGAACAGACAAGTTAGGAAAGCATTTAATTGGAGTAAGGGGAAATATGAAGCTATCAGGCAGGAACTTGGAAGCATAAATTGGGAACAGATGTTCTCAGGGAAATGTACAGCAGAAATGTGGCAAATGTTCACAGGATATTTGTGTAGTGTTCTGCATAGGTACGTTCCAGTGAGACGGAAAGGATGGTGGAGTTACAGAAACCATGGTCAAAAAAGGCTGTTGAAAATCTAGTCAAGAAGAAAAGCTTACAAAAGGTTCAAAAAGCCAGGTAATGAGAGAGATCTAGAAGATTATAAGGCTGGCATGAAGGAACTTAATGAAATTAGGAGAATCACAAGGGGTCATGAGAAGGCCTTGACGAGCAGGATTAAAGAAAACCCCAAGGTATTCTACAGGCATGTGAAGAGCAAGAGGATGAGACGTGAAGAACAGGACCAATCAAGTGTGACAGTGAAAAGTGTATGGAACCAAAGGAGATAGCAGAGGTACTTAATAAATACTTTGCTTCAGTATTCACTATGGAAAAGGATCTTGGTGATTGTAGGGATGACTTACAGTGAATTGAAAAGCTTGAGCATATAGACATTAAGAAAGAGGATGCACAGGAGCTTTTGGAAAGTATCAAGTTGGATAAGTCTCTGGGACCAGACGAGATGTACCCCAGGCTACTGTGGGAGGTGAGGGAGGAGATTGCTGAGCCTCTGGCAATGATCTTTGCATCATCAATGGGGACGGGAGAGGTTCCAGAGGATTGGACTGTTGCCAATGTTGTTCCCTTATTCAAGAAAGGGAGTAGAGATAGCCCAGGAAATTATAGACCAGTGAGTCTTACCTCAGTGGTTGGTAAGTTGATGGAGAAGATCCTGAGAGGCAGGATTTATGAACATTTGGAGAGGCATAATAAAACTAGGAATAGTCAGAATGGCTTTGTCAAGGGGAGGTCGTGCCTTACGAACCTGATTGAATTTTTTGAGGATGTGACTAAACACATTGATGAAGGTAGAGCAGTAGATGTAGTGTATATGGATTTCAGCAAGGCATTTGATAAGGTACCCTATGCAAGGCTTATTGAGAAAGTAAGGAGGCATGGGATCCAAGGGGACCTTACTTTGTGGATCTAGAATTGGCTTGCCCATAGAAGGCAAAGAGTGGTTGTAGACGGGTCAAATTCTGCATGGAGGTTGGTGACCAGTGATGTGCCTCAGGGATCTATCTGTTCTGGAATCCCTTCTCTTGATGATTTTTATAAATGATCTGGATGAGGAAGTGGAGGGATGGGTTAGTAAATTTGCTGGTGACACCAAGGTTGGGGGTGTTGTGGATAGTGTGAAGGGCTGTCAAAGGTTACAGCAGGACATCGCTAGGATGCAAAACTGGGCTGAGAAGTGGCAGATGGAGTTCAACCCGGATAAGTGTGAGGTGGTTCATTTTGGTAGGTCAAATATGATGGCAGAATATAGTATTAATGGTAAGACTCTTGGCAGTGTGGAGGATCAGAGGGATCTTCGGGTCCGAGTCCATAGGACACTCAAAGCTGCTGCACAGGTTGACTCTGTGGTTAAGAAGACATATGGTGTATTGGCCTTCATCAACCGTGGGTTTGAGTTTAAGATCCGAGAGGTAATATTACAGCTTTATAGGACCCTGCTCAGATCTCACTTGGAGTACAGTGCTCAGTTCTGGTCACCTCACTACAGGAAGGATGTGGAAACTATAGAAGGATGCAGAGGAGATTTACAAGGATGTTGCCTAGATTGGAGAGCACATCTTATGAGATTAGGTTGAGTGAACTCGGCCTTTTCTCCTTGGAGTTACGGAGGATGAGAGGTGACCTGATAGAGGTGTATAAGATGATGAGAGGCATTGATCGTGTGGATAGTCAGAGGCTTTTTCCCAGGGCTGAAATGGCTAACACGAGGACACAGTTTTAAGGTGCTTGGAATTAGGTACAGAGGTCATATCAGGGGTAAGCTTTTTTACACACAGAGTGGTGAGTGCGTGGAATGGGCTGCCGGCGATGGTGGTAGAGGTGGATACGTTAGGGTCTTTTAAGAGACTCTTGGATAGGTACATGGAGCTTAGAAAAATAGAAGGCTTTGGGTAATTCTAGGTAATTTCTAAAGTAAGTACATATTTGGCACTGCATTGTGGGCTGAAGGATCTGTATTGTGCTATAGGTTTTCTATGTTTCTGTGTAGAACATAAGCCTGAAAAGCTTGTTTTATCTGTACTTTCTGTTTGTGCAGAATGATTGCAATGACACTATAGCTTTCAAACCAAATTCTTATAATATAACCATGAACATGGAGAAATTGATTTGAATGTCAAGAATTTGATGACCACACTGATGAGTGTTGTGACCTTTCTTCTTGCTGAATGTCACACGTGCAAATTATTATAAGGTGCTATGATGAGACAAAAATTGATGACTTTAGAACATAACTGTATGAGAAAAATCATAGTGATTTTAGAGAAAATAAATTTAAACTATAACATATTGTCCTGTTTTCCATTCAGCAAAACTTTTAAGTAGCAGTAATATTTCCCTCAGATATTACTTCTGTTGGTTTAACATCATTGTGCAATCTGTATTGCAGACATCCCACTCTGCAAAAACTCATTTCAGGGAGGTATCCCCACCACTCCCGCCTCCCGCAACCCTATACCCCCTCCCCCCACCCGGTCAATCTCCAAGGGTGTATGTATACAGGGCATTTGATTATGAAAGGACACAACAATTTATTTGATCACATATTGAAACTATTTTTTTTATTTTTATATATATATATATATACACACACACATATACATATACATATATATATACACACACACACACACACACACACACGCACACACACAGAGATATATATATATATATAAAAATGTGAATGCAAGTAGCTTTTCAATTTCTTTTGCAAACTTTCCTTGTACTGTGACGTGGCTTGCTTGGCAGATTTGAGCATTTTGCCGAAAGTCTCAACATCATTGCAGTCTGTGTCAATGAATTTGTTAATTTTGCAAGACATCAGATTCACAATTGTTTTGTGAGACAGCTGACTTCTGAATTCTGTCTTAATGTGACGCACTATGCTGAATGCCCTTTCTTCATCACAATTAGAATTTGGCAGCACCAAAAGCAGCTTCATCAACTGGCAGAGCTCTGAATCTCAACTGCCCTGTGCTCACAGATTTTACTTTGAACAGCTTCCCCCAGAACTCATCAACTGGCAAACTTTTGTAGTTCGGTACCAGTCCTTCAAGGTTAGTTGAGATATAATCCAGGACTTCCAAGTGGAGCTGTTCTCTTGCATCTGCCTTGATCACATTTGGAAATCTCTCTGCCAAAGTCAAAATCTGCTCTGGATTCACCTCATGACCCTTTTTACCCCTATTAGGCAGGGGTACACTTTAGTGTAGTCTGGAGTGAAGTACGTTTTATATTTTCTTTTTTTGGAACACTCTGCCATGGCACTGCAGGATAATAAACTGAACTGATGGACAATGAAAGAGAGAGAGAGATCGACTGTAAAGCCCGTCCACAAAGAAAACTGATAGGTCTACTTAGCACAAAGAGAGACCAGTTAGGATGCTCTCTCTGTCACTCTCTCACTACGTCTGTCACTCATTCTCTCAGTCTCTGTGTGTCTCACTCTTGCGAGCTCTCTCTTGCTCTCAAAAAATCGATTTCTGGGATATTGTATATAATTTGCAGGTGTCAGGGAGCCACTATCAATATGTGGGAGACTCCTGGAACTTCCGGGAGAGGTGGGATATCTGGTATTGTAACAAAGAGTTCTGTCTCTGAATGCTAGAGCAACTAGTAGAACTTGACTGTTCACAGATTAGTCTTGTCAGCTGATCGTATATTGTTGTCAGAGGCAGTAATGGTACCTTCTTCACAGTTGATGGGGTGGGGGGGGTGGAAATGGAGTAAAAATGTGTTCAAAATAATGGACTTTTGCAACACAATCGAATATGTTTCAACTTCTCACTAACCTCCCCATCTCATTAAAACCAGGAAAAGTTATTGCAGTTAAATCTGATAACATCATCCCTGTCAATCATTATTAAACATGAAACAATTAATTGTATCAGGAAGAAAGCAGGATTTAAATGTGAATTAAAACCTCCGAAACGTTAATTTGTAAAGGATGCAGGGATAACTGATCTGGTATTAAGTATTACAAAGGGGTATCATCCTGGACCTTCGTTTGCTGATTTAAAAAATAACTTGACATCGAAGTATTTCTGTCTGAATGAGGATGTCAAACTAGGACCGTAGTGGAACGACTTCCTATTTGGAACTAGTGTAGGGAAAATCCAGACCTGGCTGAACCTTGACTGAGGTTCCTGCGTTGGTTGAAGGTCAATTTTGGCAATAACAATTGTGTTTGTTTGTCTGTTTGTGCAGCTTGTCTGATGTGTATTTGGAGGTGACTGTAGAGGCCAGTTCTTGAATGGCATAGACGTACACAGTGGGGATAAGGGAGTTGTCCTGATTCCGTAGGCATGGCTTTTGTTGTTGCTTTCCTCTTCTGTTGGGCAGTCTCCAGGACCATGTAACACCTATCTTCTAAATTGCTGTGAGCAAATTTAACCAAGGTGCCCAACACAGTTCTGTCTCATGCCCTCTGTTCCAGATAGCAGGCAGCAAGCCCACTATAGGCAACGCTGGCTTTCACACAGTCTTTATATCTCTTACAGCATCTACCATGGTTTCTACATCCCCATGATAACTGGCCATAGAGCAGCTGCTTAGGGAGTCTGGAGTCCTCCATGTGTCTCACATCTCTGGTCCAATGAAGTTGTGCTTTCAGGATGATGGTTTCAATAGTAGTCTTTGTGCTATTGAGGACTTCCAGGTTTGTGATACAGTTATTCAGGAGAATACTCATAATGGATCTCAGGCTGCACACATGGAAGGGCTTCAGCAGTTTGAGTTGAATTTTGTGTACGGTTCATGTTTCACAACCACACAGCAGGTTATACAAGTTGGTCTTAGTGGACATCTGGATATTGTGCTGGCTAAGCATGCATGATCACAAGGGGCCCAGACTCTGACTAGCCTTGCAAATCCTAGCGTTGATTTCTTTATCCCAGGAACTATCACTGGAGATGACGCTGCAATATATTTAAATTCCTTTACTACCTTCAGTGTTGTGCCTTTGGTGATGGAAGGCAGCACAGCAGTGGATCCATGAGCACGCTAAAATAAGGCCTCTGTTTTGTCTAGGCTGATGGTGAGGCCAAACATGTGTCAGGCTTCTGTGAACCTGTTTATAACAAACATCTTATGAGTAGTTCATTATTTTCTGTCAGTATTATTATCTGACTTGCTCCCATAGAGCCTTTCTTACTCTATTTTGAGCATTTTTAATTCTGACTAATCTTTTTAAGTAATGAGACTATTATTCTTTAAGTCTACTTGAACAGAAATTGGTACACTTGGGATGGTGTCTACAATTTTAAGAACTTAGAGGTACAAATAACAGTTACTTTTTGTAAATATAGTTAACGTGACCATGTAGCATTCTATTAATTCAAATTTAGAAGTTCAAGTTAATATAGTGCTACATAAAGGACAACTCATCACTCTTATCCCTGAGCATGGGGAAAAATTTTACTTGCACCCATGGAGTCATGTGCATAAGCATTTCAAATATCAGACCTTCACTCTGGTTTTTAACTCTATATAATTTCAAAAATTATGGGAGAAGTATATTAGTTTGTGATTTCCTGTCAGAGTGAAAGTTCTTAAAGTGGTGGTTCTCTATGGCAACCTTCAAGTAGTGGTTCAGATTTTCATTACTTGTTGAGAATGTGGGGTTTAACAAATGAAACGCCACTCCACTTCTCTGATAGGCAGTAAGATATCATGCCTTCCAAAATAGACAACCAAGAAAATTATTTAATTATTCACCTCATCAGTACTTCCTACCCCATTCCTACGAGCATCCCCAACCTTAAAGGGCAAACCTACATTTTGAGGGACATCTCCATGAGAGATTCCACAGGTCTCATCAATGGTAGACTCCCAGATGGAGGTTCAAGCAAGGCCCATCCTTTTAATCTAAGGTCATACAGACCTTTAAAGGACACTTTATTCCAAGTAAGGCTCATGTGGTTTCTTATTGATAAATACACTTTAATATGGAGCAACAATATCAAATGTCTTTTGCATCAGTGATTAATATCTTTTCTACACTGTCAGCAATCTTCTATGCATAAGTCTATCGCATGTATGCTGGACAGTGTCAACACTGTATTCACAATTTAAATTTGCTTTTAAAATCTGTATGCATGGCATGTAAAGGAATTCCTTCAATGCCATAAAATCTCTCATTCTAGTCAGAATTTATAGAGCATGCAGAGTAGCATAGAGGTTAGCACAATGCTTTACAGCTGCCATCTGTAACGTTGGGGTTCAATTCCTGCTGCTGTGTGTAATGAGTTTGTACATTCTCCCTGTAAACAAATGGATTTCCTCCATATGCTCTGGTTTCTTCCCACAACCAAAAGACCTACTAGTAAGTCATAGGATTGCTATATTGGTGCCAGAAGCATGGTGATACTTGTGGACTGCCCAACACAATCATTTCTGATTTGATTTGATACAAATTACACTATTTTAATGGCTCTCCATGCGGCCTTAGGTCATGTGGACAATGCAAACGCCTATGTCAGGATACTGTTCATTGACTATATTATAGCTCAGCATTTAACACCTTCATTCCTACAATACTGATGGAAAAGCTACAGAGCCTGGGCTTCTTGTATCTCCCTCTGCAATTAAATCCTTGACTTCTAACTGGAAGACCACAATCTGTGCAGATTGGTAATAACATCTTCTCTTCACTGACAATCAACACTGGCACACTCAGGGATGTGTGCTTATCCTACTGCTCTGTCCTCTTTAGACCCATGACTATGTGGCTAAGCATAGCTCAAATACCATCTTTAAATTTGCTGATATAGAACTTTTGTTAGCAGAATCTGAGATAGAGGTGATATATAGGAACAAGATATATCAGTTAGTTGAGTGATGTTGCAACAACAACTTTGCACTCATATCACAGCAAAAACCTGATTGTGGACTTTGGGAAGGGTAAGACGAGGGAACACAAAACAATCCTCATAGAGGGATCAGAAGTGGAGCAAGTGACTGATTTCAAGTTCCTGAGGATCTAACCTGGTCCCAACATATCGACACAGCTATAAAGATGGCAAGGCAGTGGTTATATTTCATTAGGAGTTTGAGGAGATTTGGTTTGTCATCTAAAACACTCGAAAACATCTAGATGTACTGTGGGGAGCATTCTGACAGACTGCATCACCATCTGTTATGTGGGGGCTACTGCACAGGATTAGTCTGCTTCATCATGGGTATTAGCCTCCGTAGTATCCAAGACATCTGCAAGGAGTGGTGCCTTAAGAAGGCAGCGTTCATGGTTATAGACCCTGATCACCTATGACATGCACTCTTCTCATTGTTAACGTCAGGAAGGAGGTACTGAAGTCTGAAGGCACACATTCAGTGATTCAGGAACAGATTCTTCCCCTCTGCCATCCATTATCTAAATGGACATGGAACCCATGAACATTACCTCATTTTAAAAAAATTATTATTTCTGCATTTGCTCTACTATTTTTAATTTAACTATTTAACATGCACATACTTTTTTTTTGGCAGTTGGATACAACTGAATGGCTTGCTAGGCCATTTCAGAAGGCATTTTAGAGTCAACCACATTGCTGTTAAGTCTGTAGTCACATATAGGCCAGACCAGGTAAGGATGGCAGGATTCTTCCCTCAAAAAGGCATTAGTGAACCAGATGGCTTTTTACGACAATTGACATGGTTTCATGGTCTTCAGATATTTTTATTGAATTCAAATTTACCAGCTGCCATGTGGGATTCGAACTCATATCCCCAGCGTATAATTGGGTCTCTACTATCTACAAGCCTCAGGTCAGGAGTGTAATGGAATACTCACCACTCACCTAGATGAGTGCAGCTCTATCAACACTCAAGAAGCTTGACGCCATCCAGTACAAGGCAGTCCACTTGATTAGCAACGCTTCCACAAGCATCCAATCCCTCCACCATCGACGAATAGTTGCAGCAGTGTGTACTATCTACAAGATATACTGCAACAACACACCAAAGTTCCTAAGGCAGCACCTTCCAGACCCATGACCACTACCATAGAGGAATGAGAGCAGCAGATACCTGGGAACATCACAATTTGGAAATCCCCCTCCAAGTCACTCACCATCCTGACTTGGAAACATATCACCATTCCTTCATTGTTGCTGAGTCAAGATCATGGAATTCCCTCCCTAACAGCACTGTGGGTATACCTACACCTCAATGACTACAGGAGTTCAAGAAGGCAGCTCATCACCACCTTCTCAAGGGCAACTAGGGATGAGCAATAAATGCTGGCTTAGCTGGCGACGCCCCCATATCCTGTAAATGAATAAATAAATAAATACTTTAATTCACTTATTTTTTCTATATTTATTATGCGTTGTACTGCTGCTGCTGTGAACAAATTTCATGACATATGCCAGTGATAATTAATATTTTTCTATTTCATTTCACTGTATGTTTTGCTGTACATGTGAGAAATAAAGATAATCTTTAATGTTTAAATTATTCTTTCAGCTTGTCAACAACTGTTTAGGGCTTCACTAGATTGAGTCCAGATAAGAAGGAGTTAACTAAGAAGAAACAGATAAACAGTTTGGACCTACATTATCTAGAATTTAGAAAGAAAAAGGATAGGTGCTGAGAGAATTGTTCCTTTGGTGGAGAATCTAAAAATGGGAGCCATAGATTTGCTATAAAGACACATCCGTTTCAGGCTGAGATAAAGAGGTATATCTGTTTTCAAAGGATTGAGAGTCTTTGGTATTCTCTACCTAGAGAGGTGTATAATTAAGTTCGCTTCAGGCAGAGGTAGGTAGGTTATTAGACCTGAGGGGAAATGAGGTTTATGTGACCAGGCAGGCAAGTGGAGTCGAGGCCAGGATCAAATTAGTTGATCTTATTGAATGGTTGAGCAGACTCATGGAGTTGTATGGCATACTGGTGATCCTATTTCTTACATTGTTATTTAAAAATGCTTCTAATTTTCTTTAAGATTTACTGACATTTTCAAGAATATTATACTATATTAATGGTGCTGTGTGAGATAATAATCAAATCCATTTTATTACTTCATTAGCTAACGTTAGGTTAATTAGCTAACTCATTAGCTATCTTTTTCAAATGGATGTTTTTCAATTGTGCAAAAACTGTACCTCAAGCAGTCACTTGTATCATGTATGGGAATCATTTTGAGGAAAACAAAGTTTTTAAACGTGTATTTTATTTGTTATCTCATTAAGAATAAAATGTATAGGAGCAAAAATAATGCATGTAAAGTTTAAACACGGGATTCTGTAGATGCTGGAAAGTCAGAGCAACACACACAAAATGCTGGAGGGACTCAGTAGATCAGGCAGCATGAAAGTTGCACGTTTAGTTATAAGATTGCTCTGTTAGGTCATCTTAAGTCAGAAGTGGAGACGTACTTCTGAGTAACCATCCACTAGGGAGCAGAAAAATTAGCCAGTGCACCCATTTGTGATCATAGTCCAGTAATTGTATTAGTTTTAAGGCGTTCTGATTGGATTATCATATACAGTATGGTTCAGCTTTTCATATACTTTATCACTTATACACCACGACATACATTTGAGAAATGATTACTTAAATGATAGAAGTCCATTACTGCTCAAGTGGAATCACTGGATTTAGTAATAAAATGGACACCAGAAGAGCGAAAAAGAGAAGTTGGTGATGACTAGGTTAGTAAGTTTCTAGAAGGAAAAAATGTTTTCATTTCTTTGTGATTTTATGCATGTTATTTATGATTGTTCTTGCAAATTATATGTAATTTTTTATCTTTGAACATTTGAAGATTATATCAGTTTCCTAATTTACAGAAGACTCATAAAATTGATGTATTATTTATGATATTTTAACTCGCTCTGTAAATAAAAATACAGTTCTTGCTATGAATTGGTTTTACCAAATGACTTCTCATACAAATTATTTTGTGAGTGCAATTATTTAGGAAGTGATTATTCTATTAATGAATGAAATATGAATTATATAATATTGTAAAATTTATAATATTGATATAATATATCAACTAATACTACTTGAAGAAATGGAGTTCTTTGTTGTTTATGGTGAACATATAGTTACATGGAATATACAACACTGAAGCAATTTATTCATCCCCAATGGTCCATGGTGGTGTTTATGTTTAAATGTGATATAGCCAATTACTGCAGGATTGTTTGAACAATCCATGGACCATTTTCTACTGTTTTCTCTATACTCCTCCATCAGTGAAAAAAAAACAGTAGGTTTAGCATGTTGGAATCAAAATTAAAGAACATTTTCATGTGATTAGTTGTTGGCTTACACGGAATGCTAAATGGTGGAATCTACAAATTTGCTCTCTCTTCCAAAATACTCAGTATTACAAAAAAGAAAGTGCATGGAATTTGAGACATTAGTTAATGGGTTTCTCAAATAGTGCTTCCTTCTGGAGCTTAAAGTTGACCCAGCCACATAATAAGAAAATCCTTTGGGAGAAAAAAAAACTGCTGTTCTCATCCTGCTTTTTGTTAGTTAATGGAAAAATATCAAATGTGCTAATGTGTACTGGTCCCCAGATTATTGACATTTTCATCTTAAAATATGGTTAATGAGGGACCATTTACAATTCCCCTTCCAGAGATTCTCAGTTTTTGCTTAATGGAGGCTAATTAATTTTCACACATTGGGTTGCTTCTTGCTTTAACAGATCTGCCGTCCATCTGCCATCAGATGTCTTTCTGTCTAACTGAGCTACACCTGTGGTCTATGAAGAATACCTTACAAGTCAAGGGTAATTGAGCTATTGCCAAATCCTAATAGTGTTTGATTTCGACAATGTTATTGTTTTAGAAATAACTCTAGTTTCCAATATGTTTTATTTTGTGCTGTATATTTTAATAGTCTTTTAGTTGATTTATGTTATCTATTGTGGAAATTCAATTTACTTTTAGATAAAGATTTAAGATATTAATATAATGAAATACAGATGTAAAATATATTACAATACAAGTTACATCTGCATTTTGTTATTTTTAATATTAAAAATATCAATTTTTGCAGTTGTGTATCATTTAGAACATTTTAACTTAAAAACACATATAAATAGTATCCTGCACAATCTTGACATCTCAAAAGGCTAGTGAAGAACGGAAGCACAATAAACTGTAGATACTGGAATCTGAAACGATAAGCAAACTGCTGGAGGGACCCAGCAGATCAAGCAGCATCCGTGGAAGTAAAGCAATAGTCAAAGTGAATCTTTATACGGGATCTCAACCCAAAATGTCACCCACTGTTCGCATCCACGGATGCTGCTTGACCCACTAAGTTCCTTCAACAGTTTTTTTGTTAGTGAAGTACTTTTGAAGTATTGAGTGTAAATTATTTTGCCCATTTTCCCATTTTTTTTCTCTCCACTGAGGCATTGACTCCTGATAGGTAATATATCTCTCTTTCTGGTGTACTGATCTCACATAGTGATTTTTCTTAAGATGCAGTCATTGAATGCTCATAGGGTAATCATTAGTGGTACCAGTAAGCCAAACTTGGCCACCACTCAACTTTGTTGAGGATAGAAATCAGGAATAAAAACAATGGCAGACTCCAGTTCCTGCCAGCCCTGTACTTAGGGCACTGATGTTAAATACATTGCACTTTTAACATTTTGGCTATTAATAATCAACAAATCGGGAATCAATCTCATTGCCTCACCTGCAAGCAGCTTTTGCTCTTTGTTCAACTTTATTCTGTTATTTACTTGCACCACAAAATTGCGTATCAGGTGGGACTAAATAAGAAATTATGTAATTCTTTTTGAGAAAACAAAAAAGACAAAGCATGTGTGTGGTTAAGGAGTGCTTTATCTACTCAGGTTACTGTAGGTAAAATAATTGCAATCAGCTAGATGATGTTGTAACCAGGGGTCAATATAAACTCTGGTTTTATACTAAGTGTTTAAAGACGGCCTTGTCAAGTGACATGACGCTGCCTACATTGACCAAAATATAAAACCAATTTTATAGTGTTGACAAAGTCACCATGAATACATTGTACTTGTGAAATGAACCATTGCTGGAAAATATGTGCAATTTTTACAATTAAGTTTTCTTGAATGCATAACTTTTTAATATCAGCATGGTTTTATATTTAAGAATGTCAATTTGATTTTTTTTTAAATTTACTTGTTTCCTTTTCCAAATCCTATGGCAGATGTAGATATTGGCACCTTTCAATACCATGATCGAAAAGAATCTGGTAAGTTTAATTTTTACTGAAATGCCAATTAATAACTATCTGACAGTAACTCTAAGAATTGAAGCCCCATATTGCTGCATCAAACTTTCCAGCAGGGGGCATCAAAATCCTACTGATAATATATGAAGTAGCGAGCCTTTTTGTCATTGAATTTTTATATATATTCTCAGATGAATCATTTCTTTTAGCCCAAATTGTATAAGGATTGTGTGAGCATCTTTAGGTAGAAATTTAACTGTGGTGACAGTGCAAAGTTAGTGGTTCTCAATTGAACTATCAGTTCAATGCTCTTTATGTTGCTGCCTTTTCCAAAGCTGGATTTACCCCACTTTCAGTACATTTAATACTGTCATTGCATTAGTAATGGTTCGTGGATTCTGCTCCTAATCTACATTTATGTTTAATGTTTTTCCATTTTAAAATTTGTAGCAATATCGTAATCATCTTGTAACTTTCCAGTAAAAATATTTGTTAGTTTTTACAATAGGCATAAATTTTTAATTTTTCTTTCATTTAAAATTCTTGTAGTTCCATCTATAGACTGCTGTTACCTAGAAGAGAAACAACGAATGACTGAGGGTAAGCCATGTGTTAGCATAACAATGTAATAGGCTCTTATTAAATGAAGCAAATGTTATTTCCCCATTTTGCGCAAATGGGATTGTCTTTCTTTAATTTGGATATTACAGTTTTTTTAAAGGAAAGGCTAGCTATGTGGAATAAATCAAAGTGCTAATAAATGCTAGCACTCCAGTCTTCTTTGGTAATGGGATATTGCCTACTATTATGTCCCTTGGGTACCACAATAAATATATAAGCCATGTGGTTATTAAGGTTGCTTTTCTAAATGTTCTTCACATCCAAGTGTGTATTAAAAAACAAGGACACTACAGTTAGACATTGTTTCTATTTTAGTAATTCATTTGTAAAGGGAACTTTTTCCCTGCGAGTATTTTCATTCACGCAAAATGTAAGGCACATCCTCACCAAATCTTATTCATAATGAGATAATCTGGAGAAACATCTCTGTCTAGAGAGTGGTAGAAATATGACTCTGGAACATTAATTGGAATCTGAAATGCAGCAGTAATATTTAGAACAGGCCAACAGATCTATTTATTATTTTATAAGAGATAACATTAGGAACAGGCAAAAATGCCTAAGCTGATCTCATGTTTTCCCAATTTTATATTGATCTCCTTGCTGATGAAATGGTAGCCCATGCATCTGAATCCTGCGTGTTTGTATGCTATATTATATCTAAACATAATGTTCTATATGTATAATGTTTTGCTAAATCTGAAGCTTCCAAATTGGTTTAACATTGATTCATAGAATCATGCATCACAGGAAGCCTTTTAACATAGTGAAGGATTTTTGAAAAGATCTCAAATTAACCCATTCTCCTGCATTTTCCCCAAAGGTTTGCAGTTTTTAATTTCATAGGTTCGAAGGTTCATTTACTATCAAAGCATGTATCCATATACAACTCTTGAGATTTGTCTTCTCCAGATAGCCCTGAAACAAAAAAAACAGCATGAGAGTCATTCAGAGAGAAACATCAAACCCACCCTCCCCACACAAGAAAGAACGGCTCCAGATTATCAACCCACAAACCTCCCTTCCACCGCACAAAACAGAACAAAAACATCGATTTGCCCCCCCCCCCCGCACAAAATGAAACAGGAACTTTGACTCCCAAGCCCCCTCCACTTGCACAACAAAATGGAAAGAAATGGACAAAAAACACAGGATATAAAAACCATAATTCTGAGAACTCCACATCCCATAAACGCGATAGTCCAATCCATAATGTGGAACTAAGAGAGAGACACCACATAAATGCTGATTTTACTTCCGCTATTTATCTTGAATTTGTCCTCTGGTTACCATTTTATTGATTTGTTTTTATCTTATAACATCTGTTTTTAAATTCTGGATAATGTTGACAGGGTCAGATAAATTATTGGTGCTTTTAACAATGGAATGACAATGGTAATTGTTATGATGATATAATTCTAATCATTGTAACTTTAACAATTCAAATTTTGTTTGTTAGCTCATGAATACTTATGGACACCCAAGAATAAACGACCTGATAAGCTACGAGATACTCTCAAGGAGTTTGAGGTACCTTCTAGTCACAAAATTGACAGTAAACAATTATACACCTTTGTTTATCTTTCATCAGCTTTAATTTTTTGTAGAGATTTAGCCTTGGCAAAGTGTATAATAACCAGCCTCCAATGCAGCAGTATGCACTGACACAGTTCCATCTTTGTGTTTAAAGCATGCTTATCTTTTCTGATATGATATTAGAAACACTCTGACCATTGGTGATAACATATGCTTCTGACATGACCATCTGTATTTTTGTTGTCCTTCAGGAACTGCTGCAGTGCACTCGTTGTGTGCTGAGCAAATGGAAGAACAAGAGCTTTTGTCAGGTATGTGCTCAACAATGATTTTGCGTTTCAGTTTTAATTTATCCGAGTCTTCCTGGGTTTGGTTTTACATCAGTTCAAATCTGGTAATCAGGTAATTACCAGGTGATCTATCAGGTTTTATCCAAATGGTGGCTCTGTGCTTACATTAAGCTTGTAATGGGATGAAGGGTGGAGTGAACTGAGAGGAATAAAGAAATAGGCTTCTGTCAGAATCCTTGAGTAGGGACTTTGGTGAGGGAACAGCATCCCAATCCTGCATAGTGAGGACTTGCTTGTTGCAGGATATCAAATTGAAGCTCTTTTGGTGTGTTGTGCCACCAAAAATAAGAAAAATAGTTGATGATCAACTTAGCTACATCTTTGAATTGAGCTAGAACTGTGAAAGTCTAAATGTTTCTGCAATTTAAAATATCTTTTGAAACAGAAACACAACACTTGATTGCACGAAACAAGTAAAGACTTTCTGAAATATTTCTTTCAAAAAAAAAATAAGCTGATAATCCTTTCATGGAAAACTATAGGGCAGCATGGTAGTGTAGCGATTAGTACACTCACTTTACAGCACCAGCGATCACCAATCAGGGTTCAATTCCCGCCACTGTCTGTAAGGAGTTTATAAGTTCTACGTGACCATGTGGATTTTCTTTGGGTGCTGTGGTTTTCTCCCACATTCCAAAGGTGTACAATTAGGATTAGAGAGTTCTGGACATGTTATGTTGGTGTCGGAACCATGGTGACACTTACGGTCTGCCCCCAGCACAATCCTCAGACTGTGTTGGTTGTTGATGTAAAACAATTCATTTCACTGTATCTTTCGATGTTTCAATTTGTAGATGACAGATCAAGCTAGTCTTTAATCTTTCATCTTTAATGGGAAGCACTCCTTTGACCTCCTTGCACCTGATGCATTTTGTCATTGAAAGTTTAAGGTGAAAATGTTGGACAACCAAAATGCTTCTCCCATGATGTATTTCATGAGTCTACAATCCAGCCATGAATTGTTAATGGGAGTTTTGGGACATTGTGATCATTTATACATGCAAGGGAATTTAACAGTTGTCAACGATCACACTGAGTTTTCCTAACAAAGATGTGCCATTTTGTTTTTAGTGCTTTCTGTGGTAGAGAATTCCATAGGTTCACCACTCTGGACAGAAGGAATCTCAATCTAGAAAGTCTTACCCTGTAATCTTACACTGTGACCCGTGTCCAGATCTGTTAGAATCTTGTAGGTTTCTTTGAGATCCCTTCCATAAGATCAATATACTTTGAAATTTAGAACTTTAAGGAATGATCTTATTGAAACATGCAAGATCCTTTGGATGGAATGGAGGCACAGCATGGCAGTGTTGATGTTGGTATATTTCCACTAGTGGGAGAATCTCAAATGGGAGACATGGTTACAAGATTTGGGGTGGACATTTAAAACTGAGAAATTCAGAACTGAATTTCTGGGATTCTTTATCCCAGAGCATTACAAAGGCTAGGTTGTTGGGTGTATTTAAAGATATTTTTTGAAAGATCAGGGAATGGTGGGGGGGGGGGGACTGGAATATTAGAGAAGATGGCATTTGGGAGAATTGTCATATTGTGTGACAGGGCAGGCCTGAGGGGCCAAGTGGCCTATTACTCATATTGTCTGATGTTATTATGTTCTTATTAAATGCAGTGAATATGGGCCTAACCAATCCTATCTCTTAATATATAAGTCCTACGATTCTTGGAATCTGTTTGTTGAGATCAGTCTGTTAAAATCAATAACTGATAAGGTAAAAAAAGATCAATTTTGGAGATAAAGAAAGAACAAATAATAGCCACTATTTCTTGATCAAATACTGAAAACTGTCCCGAGTCAAAGAGTGAAAAAAAATCAGCTAAATCCTGGAAAGAGAAAGATATTTGCATTTTAAGTAAATTTCCTTAATAATAGATGAGCAGTATTACAAATATCACCATAATTTTGGTGACCCTCTGCATCCAATAGGAACCATGCTCAAAATAACTTGCTAATTGGAGTTGGGGATAATGCTAGAATTGTGTTTCTCAATGCTGACCCTACCAGAGTATGTCTGGCCAACTTGGCAGTGATCCAGAAGCCAGAACACTGTGGGCATATTCAATGTATTTGTCAGTATCTGTAATGAATGGGAGTTCAAGAGTAGGGAAATAATGAAAATGCTGGCAATTCTCATTGTGTGTAATAACATCACAAAGACAAAAGAAGCACTGTTGAAAATCTATAGTCCAATTCAATTCAGCATCGATTTAATTTTTAACCTCGAAATGGACCCTCCCAGAAGATGAAACTCTGGTTAGTTTGACGGGAAGCAAATTGCCAAGAAGAGGAAAGAGCTGGTAGAGGGAGAATGGCTTGAATGGGTTCCTTCAATTAGATATCTTTTTGCGATTCAAAGTCCAATTTTTGGGACCTCTTCCGTTTTATTACATAACATTTAATATGGATTTTTGGAGTTTCAAACAGCTAATCCAATTTTTTTTTAACTTGTATTTAATGTTTAGTATAAAAATTGCAGTTTGGAATAATGGTTTCAAAGATTGCCCTTAACATCATGTCTTAATTCTTCCAGCTTTTCTTTGGTTCAGGTGTTCTGGTTTCTTTAAGTCTTTGCGGCCCACATCTAGAGAAAATTCTGATCGACAAAACCTTAGTGGGGAAACTCATCTCTGACACCATCAATGACGGTAATTGTAAATAGCATGCAAATCAAATATTTGAATATGACAGATGAAAAGTGAAGTGGTGATAATAGGTTTACTAATTATTCCCACCAGAGATCTGCAAAACCGATTATTATTGGCATGTTGACATTTCGGGCCGAATCCTGCCAAAGGGTCTTGGCCCGAAACGTCGACTGTACTATTTTCCACATGGTGGACTGCAATGGAAAGTTATTTTGCACGGGATCCAGGAAGAGTTAGCTAACTTGATATACAGTTGGCTTGATGATAGGAAGGAGAGGTGTTATTGGATTGCTGTTTTCAGACTGGAGGCCTTGACCAGTGGTGTTTCCCAGAGGTGAGTGTTTGGCCCATTGGTACTTGTTAACCATATAAATGATTTGGAAGAGAATCTACAAAACATGGTTAATAAGCACGCAGATGATACTAAAATAGGTTGAGCTGTAGACACTAAAGATGCTTATCGGAAATTACAGAGGAATCTTGATCAGCTGAGTAAATGGGCTGAGAATTAAACTGAAAATTTTATTTCTAAGTACAAGGTGTTGCATTTTGGGAAGACAAATCAGGATAAGACTGCCACAGTGGATGGTGTAGCCCTGGAAAATATTGTAGAACTGGGGCACCTAGGAGCACAAGAGCATGGTTTCATGGAAGTCAATTCACAACTAGACAGATTTATGACTAGAGATTTTGCATACTGGCCATCATCAGTTAATTGAATATAGAAGTTTGTACATCATGTTGCACTTCTACAAGATGTTGGAGAGGTTGCATTTTGAATATTATATTCAGTTATAGGAAAGATAACATTAAGCTGCAAAGACTATAGAAAAGATTTACAGTTATTTAGGCATCCATAAAATTGATTTTGTACTTAACTGGGAAAATGTACAAAAATCACTCAATATAGTAACCATACATCCACAGTAGTGTTAACGAATGGCACCAAATGTACATGATTTATTAGAAAAAAAAGTAGAGAGCAAGACAAAATAGTTCTGCACATAGGAACAAACATACGTACATACATAAGACTTTAGAGTTTAATAATATTACGAGAGCTCCTTTGTATGTGGGGGTGTTCCATAAATTGGCTGTTTCTAAACCAGGGACAGCTATACTTATTATTGAGTGAGTGCAGTGAAGGTTCACCAGAGTGATTCCTAGGCTAGTCTAGTCATCTCTATGTTCTAGTCTGTCATGTATTTTGAGATGAAAATGGTTAGGGTTAGCCTTCTATTCTCTGTGGAGATTAGAATGAGATGTGATCTCATTGACACATACACAAGTATTGGGGACTAAGTGGGATGGATATAGAGAGGATGACCCTCTCAGTAACAAGTCCAGAAACACATATCACAATCCCAAAATAAGGGGTAGACACGTAGAAAGATTTTCTTCACTCTGAGAATAATGGATATTCTTAGTCAAAAGAGAAGGTTGGAGTATAAAATAAGCTGCTGATTCAATGATACCATCAAAGAAAGGACAATTACCAATAATTTATTTTTAATCCCTCTTTGGGCTGGTAAAGTTACATGGGTCAGATTGGAACAACAAAATTGTCGAAAATGAGTGAATCTCATGTTTAACTTTGTACTATTTTGGCTTTGTCTAGCTGTGCTTGCGGACAGTTTTATGATCATAACATTTCTGGAAACCAGTAAACTTTGCTTTGTCCAGTTCACAAAGAAACAAAGTTCACCTGATGTCAACAAAAAAATGGAAAAGTTTTCTACTTCTGATCTTAAGGTACATGCAACTATTCTAGTAAATTTTATCAGTATGAAATGAATTCATTTGTTTACTGCTTATGAAATAGAAATACCACTAGAAAACTAACAGGGTTGTTAACCTTCTCAGAGCATTGTAATGTCAAATGAATTACTTCCCCCAACTGAACCTAGAGGAAGTATGCAGTACAAATTTTGTATTGACCAGTCAAGGAATTGGTTTTCTAACCATGGGTTTATTTGCGCGGCTCCATCTCTAAATATATCCACCAAACTGAAGATGGATGTGACATTTGAAAATTATGGTTGATGATGATTAGGCCTGCCAATCCTAGTGCTTTGATCATGGCAATTTTAAAGATTAGGAACTGTTCCAGGTAAGGAATTCCTTCTGTTTCAACCATTAATCTAAGTGTTCAGTCAGTCAACATTTGATGCTGTCACAAAGGGTGGATAAAATAGATTTAATGTTCCGGTGTGGTACATATATCCTGGAGTGGATAGAATTTTAGATAAGAGTGCTCTGAATTGATATGGTAATGGGAGGAATGTCTCAGAGTGGAGGGGAAGGTAGATAGAATGTTCTGAGCCAATTTTTACCATGTAAGTAGAATACCCTAGGTTTGGTGAAGTGGCTGGGTTCACCAGAGTATCGCTGAGTAACCTGTGGGAATGGGGTCATCCTGGATTGACATCGTATCCAAGAACGGGCTTGGAGTGTACCTAGATGTCCAAACTCTGAGTGTGGCCTTTGACATCATAGTGACAGGGCTCATGTAAGGATATCTACTCAGTTTGTGCTGTCATGAGCTACCTGGTCAGAGCAAGGTAAAGTTTCATTAAATATTCTTACCATTGCTCAAATTGAGACTATTACCACTAATCAGTTTTCACTATTCCCTGTTTTCCATACCCCATTGTGGGAATTCCCAGTTTAAAAGAATGAACACTTTACAGATCTTGCAAAATGATCTGCAGTCCACATCAAACAAGCTGAAGCACTCTAATTCAGACATGGCATTTCCTTGTAAAGGGAGATATACAGCCAGTTAAGGACAGTTGGAGTGGTGTCCTTATCTTCCACAATTGATAGACTCTATTGTGCTTTTACATGATTGGAGAATCTGTGCCTTAAAATATTAACATTGCTTCTCTGCTCTTTTAAGCCAGGTTTCTTTTGGAATATGCAGGTGTGATCTTAGATTTCTTAGTTTTTAAAAAAAAAATCCTTTAATTCTGAGACTGTGATAAAATCTGTATGATTGAGTTTTTGGTTAATGTTAGCTAGCTTTAGGCAGTATGGACAGACCATCCTGACTACCTTTATCTTTAGCTTCAGATTCTCTTGCAATATGCAAAGAAATTGGAAATATGGAAATTTCTCTGTGACTACTTCAGACAGGAAGGTATAATAAATGAGAATGATTGCATATTGTATGGCCTAAGTAATGTTTATGCTTCAGTCAGTATATTTACACTTTATTCAAAGGTTGTTGACCTTGTATCTAGTGGAATTCCTGATATACTGGCAGATTGCCGCATTATGTTTGATTCTTGACATTGCTCATCAACAAGCTGTGCTAATATTCATGTGGTAGTGTTATTATGCTTGAAAAACACAGGAAAAGCTGCATATGGGACCTGTAAGTCTGAATAGATTTTCTTTCCTACCATTACAGCAATGGGTAACTGTACTATACTTCTTGCTGTCTGATGTCATTAACACAACATAATCAAGACTGAATCCGGAACCTCTTTTATGGTAGTCAGGATGGTCTGTCCATACTGCCTAAAGCTAGCTAACATTAACCAAAAACTCAATCATGCAGATCACTGGGATCACTGAAAATTCAATCATGCAGATCACTGGGATCACTGAAAATTCAATCATACAGATCACTGGGATCACTGAAAATTCAATCATGCAGATCACTGGGATCACTGAAAATTCAATCATACAGATCACTGGGAAACCTAGATGATTCCTTAATATTATTTGCAGAAAAAGTATTCTAACAGCATTGATATTGTTGTAACAGCTACTCAAGACATCTCACAATGAATAATTTAGTAATATTAGAGAATTTCTTCATGTAACAATATGAATTGAAAACTTAAGTTGGTATTCTCGAACTTTGGGAGGAAAGGTACAGTACTGTGCAAAAGTTTCTCCCTTTTGAGAGAGGAAATGAGGGAAATTACAGTTAGTTGCCAAACACTTGCTCATTCTTGCTATAAAGATCACAGATCTTTACACTTTGTGTTCATACAGGAAACATGGTCAGTGAGGAGAGGCAGCTGTATCTCAAACAACTTGTATCTGCATACCTTGTTTAGTGAAGTTCATGTTGTAATTTTATTGGACCATGTAAATTTGAATGTTGCGCTTATAATATTACTAGCAGAGCTTCAATGTTGTTTTATTAATTTTAACTGCACTACACATGGATTTTACTATCTTTCTGTAGAGTACAAGAGAATGCCCTTTCCAATGAAAATACAGAAACAAATCCTCCATAAACTGCTTCTGCTGGAACACCAATTGAACGATTTTGTAAACAATCTACTGAAGGTTTTAGCAAAGGTAGATTTTAAAGAGCATCTGAAAGGAGAAAACTGGCAGCAAAATCTGTGGAGGCAAATCCAACTGAAGGCATGGTTAACCGTGTTTTTTAAGAAATTAAGACATAATACAGGAAATAAATTGGATTGGATGGGAAGGATGATGTGATCAGAGCTCCTAAGTTATTCCAGCTGGAATCAGCAGCAGAACCCTGACCATCTTTCCCCAGTAGTAAGGATTGTTGTGGTATTAAATGCATTCTTAGTTTGTAATTGTGTTGAGAGTTGCAGGTGTGGGGAAAGTGTGTCAGCAGTGAGTTCTGTGCAATACAGGCCTGTTAATTTCTGAGTTTGATGTAGGGAAAGAAACACCTATTTACTTTTAACAGATAAAAGGTTAATTCTCAGAAAATCATTATAGTGCAGCTGCTACTATCTTATGTAAGAAAAGCTCCATTTGTTAAACTGGCAGTCTTCATGTTGACCCTGCTACCCAACCCAACACAAGCCCAATGGGCTCTGACTGTTCATGCTAGGTCAGGTTTGGAGAGAAAAAAGCTGAATTAGCCATGGTCACACAATCTTCAGAATGTGTTTTAATTTTATGCCTGAGGAAACTGCTACGCTGCTGGCCCAGGTGTACCCACAGTCCAAGACCATCTTGCAGTACACCAGTTTTAGTTCAGTCTTCCCACCACTCAGGCAAGGGAATGGCTGGTGGGAGCACTGGAGGAAGTGGATATGGACATGTGTTTTATTTATTAATGTACTGTGTTAAGAATTAATGGGTTTTGGTACTTGTATGTTTTAATTGAGGTTGTCTAATTTTCAGTTTGCACTGTAGCCCAATAATCCGTCTCTGCTCTGTATCTTGAACTTCAATCACAGTGCACCTCATGGGAAATCACACTAAAGTTCAGAAAGAAAGTTATATAAAGGACTATCTGTTATATATATTTGAGCATGTGTTTAATTTGGACCGTGTTCAGACAAAAATAATTTAGATTGGTTAATTGGTCTGCTATTAATACTATATTGTATTCGAAGTTATAGAAATTACTTGTATTTGTTCGATAATTGTGTATTGAATTAATCAGTTTTAATAATCTGCTTCGTGAATTTAAATAATAAAAACTAAATAGTATTTTAGTAAATGTCAAGTTTTTTGAGATTTTGTCAAGTTTTTTGATTATAATTCCCTACACTTTTAATAATTAATTTTTCTTAATGCCAAATGTCACTGTATTATTGGTCTTGAATAATTGGTGGTATGTGGAGATGTAATCATGCTAATCCTTCTTCTGTCCGTTAGTTGGAAAGCTTATGAACATTTTTGTACCAAGAAAATTCAAGCAATTGGGATAAAATCTGTGTAGGAATAGAACAGTGAATTGGTTTAGATAACTAACACGGTGTGATGAGTTGAAAGCTTTGAAAATTCTGGGTAGGTGGACAGCATCAAAAGTTTGTCTACAATTTTTCTGATGTGTGTTCAAGGCGACAGAAAGCAATAATCTGACTGTGAATAGAGAGGACCTCTGACTGCATAAATGCAGCAAAGGATTTTCAGCATTAACCCTGTTATAATGGCCTGAGACAAGTGGTGAGATCAAATTTGGATGAGCACGATTATTTGGTAAATACAACACATAAATGCACAGGTTCTGAACACCGTGTGCACTCTGGCATTATCGCATTACTGGAATCCTTTGTTGCTTCCAAGACAGGAATATAAAAGCAATCTATCCTATAGTGAAACTAGCTCCAGAAGCATTTCCCTGATAAGGGGAACCCCTGCCCTTTATGAGTGCCTGGTCCAGTGGGCTTAGCTGTATGGTTAATCCTCAGAAAATGATTTGATTATTACTGACCAGAAATGGCAAAATGGTATTTTTTTTCTTGCTATCAAACTCTATTAATTCCTTAGGTAGGTTACAGGACAGTTTTTCATGTGACATACAGATGATTCACTGTTTGTATTTTAATAGTGTTCTCAACGTTTTTTTAGTGTAGGGAGAAGGGTAGGGAATAAAAGAGGAAGCAAAAATTATAATTTTAAATTATAATGTCACTATATTCTAACGCATATTATTTCCCAAGATTAGTAAAGCTGCTTTTATTTTTCTCCTTAATAATGCTGTCTTGGTGGATTTCAAATGGATTTTATATATTAAAAGTCATATTTTTCTAGAATAGGTGACACAGATTGTGAGTATCTTTCTCATCAAAGGTTAGTAAAACTTGGGCATAGATTTAGGGTAAGGGGCAAAGAGATTTAGATAAGATTTCAGCGGGACCTTTTGCAAACATTATCTGGAATGTCCTATTGGGAGCAGTGATGGAAGCAAAGTTGCTAAAAGAGGTGTATTGATAAGCATTTGAATCACCAGATGGAAGGAGGAATTAATACTGGTGGGTGCCTACTGATTGGTATGGTGTTTGTGGACCTGAAGGCCATTTCCGTGCCCTGACTTCTATGATTCAAATAAAATTAATCAAACTGAAATAAAATAAAAACTAAATTGTTTTGTGGAATATTTAACACAAATACAGGAAATTTGAATTTTTATGTTAATTTTCATCTGTTTGTAGATTTCTTACATTGATTTACCAGGGCCTAAAGGTTGCAGGGTTGAACGTCATTTGGCCATTAACTGTGTGCAAGATATGGTGATCTGCTGGTGGCAAATGGCTAATGGAGATGGTTGGCCCTGGTTTCCAATAGCCAATGAAAGTGACCGAGCTAATGTGGTATTGTTAAGCTGCATAAATGGCAAACTAGAGGTAAGGATTTTCACCTAATGTAATTACAGTGAATACATACATGCAATTTTAAAAAATCTCTGATGCAAAGTGTTGTTTTATGGAACTTTATATGGAAAATATTTTAAAAGCTTCTAAGTATTTCTTTCAACTTTAATCCCTAGTTTGATGACAGACTGACATCCCTGTAACTGAGGGATTGTTGCAAAGGCAGGAACCATCAAATAAGTGGATACCAATTAGAACTCAAAGGAGTAAAAATCTGTTTTCATACCCAAATCATGCCTGTACATTTTTGATTCTTTGATATTATATTTGGGACCCTGAAGATTAAATATGGCATAGAGTATAATTATTATTATTTCAAGATTATTCTATGTTGAAATTCCAAAAAGCTCCTCCGTACATTCCTAATTAAGGCAATATTTAATGTGTACTACTGTATAAAATCAAATGAGCTATTTTGATTAATACACCCTGAAATAAATCATTTCTTAATTTTGTTTGGGAATCCATAGACTTATATCTTTCAAGCATATTTATTCCTTTCTTGCTTTTTCAAACTGTAAGTTAAGCCAATTTTCTACTTGGAAACTATCATTTGAAATAATTACTTGCTCTGGTATGTAGTTTTCATGGATCTTCCTGCAATTGCCATGCAAAGCATGCATAAAATTGAAGTGCCTAAACAATTTGATAAATATTGTTGCTTTTGAGATACTTTTCTTGATTTAAACAAATTAATGTTTTGTATCAGTACAGGAAAATAATCATATTTGCCTTTTTTTTTGAACTAATGTACTTCAGATACAAACCCACTTATTCCTAGAATTCTATAATTTTAATTGTTTTTTTCCAGCATTTTAGAGTATGCACACTTTTATGCCTTCAGCTGCATTTGTTTTGATTCATACATCGAACTGTGCAGCACAGGAACAGGTCCTTCACCCACAATGTTGTGCAGAACTAATTAAACTAGTAACTAAACACCTAACTTAACTAGTCTCTGCTTACACAAGTCAATATCCCTCTATTCTCTGCATATCCATATGCTTATCTAAGCACGTTATAAAAACCTCAATCAAGTCTGACCTTGTGTGTCTTGTCAATGTGCTTGGTTTATTCACTAGTTTCTAATATATTTTACCTGATTGGGAATAATGTAATATCACAGGCAATCCACTGTGATTGCTGTTCAATTACTGTAGAAGTCCAAAGCACTCCACTACATGATTTACTAGGTACAGAGAGGATATTAGAATTACTCCCATCTGATGGGAACAAGGGAAGTTGACAAAAGTTTACACACTTCAAGACATTTGTTGTTTAGTTTGCACTAAGTTCCCACTTTTGTCATTCCAACCAGAGAAGCAAATTATTGGGTTGAGAAGGATCAGCATCTTACAAATGTAAAGAAATTTGGTCTCCTGTGCATTCTAGGATCCTGTTGCCATTATTCTGTGAATTTTTTTTAATGTTAAATCGATTACTTCTGTACTTTGAGTTTCTAAACTGAGGAGGCATAACCAAAGTTCAAGTGCAAGAGGTTTTAGATAGGGAGTTGTGGAATGTGCTTCTTGAGCTAGTGATGGAAGCAGATACCATGGGTATAACATTTATATTGAGATAGGGTGGAATAGCAAGCACTAATGATTATCTAATGTACAACTCAATAGGCTGGAAAATCAGGGAGATTGTTTATGTATCTTTAAATTTCCCAGCTGAAAATGAAAGCTTTGCTGTATGTAGGCACTTAAAAATAGCTTAAGCAAAACATTGGAGGAGGAAGTATCAAGATGGTCCATTGAGATGGACATTTAAGGTATCAGAAACTTCAGTTTTATTTTGGATGCAAAATAATTAACATCTGTTCAGCTTAAACATATGCAGAAGCAGGAATGGGCCGTTTGCACTTTATGTGTGCTCTGTCATATGCTCTGAAATGATTGTGACTAATCTTTCACTCGCACCAATTTTCCTGTACTAACCCACATCCTTTGATTCCCTCAATGTTAAGAGTTCTGTTTATATATGTCTTTAGTACAATGGTTAATCCTTCACAGCACTATCAACAGGGAAATTCAAAGATTTGTCCTTCTGGATGAACAAATTTATCCTCATCTCTTCTGAATTGCTGATACTTTACCTCAATAAACTTGTGGCGCCCTATCACAGGCCTCCTGAAAACACCAATATGCCACATGAATTGTGTGTTTTTAATCTATTCCACTCACTTACAACCTCAAAAAAATTCCAACAGATATGCCAAACATGGTTTCCTTTGATAATTAATAATAATTTATAGCACTTTCCCTCTCATGATATCCAGCTATCCTTGTTTATGCACTTGCTCCTTTCTTAAATAATGGGGCTAAATTTACTACCTTCCTATCTATAGGAACTATTCTTGAAATCTATGGAATTTTGAAAAGCAATGCAATCTACAGATTTATAATCACCCCCTTCAAAAACATTTGAATTCATATAATCAGTTCCTGAATATTTATCCTTGTTCTCATCATTTACATTTTTAATAGTATCTTGTGAACTAGTGATAATTTCTTCGTACTCTTTGTTTCAGAAGTGTAATCCTTCATTATTTCTGAGAGGTTTTCTTTGTTCTTCTTTGAAGTGACACAAAATTTGAGTTAATCTGGATCTTTTCATCTCTAATTGCCAATGAAACATCAACCATCTTGACTTCAGCACTTCTCTCTTCTATTCAAACCTTACTCCCTCTTAATGCACTTACCTCCTGTCTCTCTGCACCAATCCCAACATCACCATCAAGCCTGCAGACAAACAGAACGCTGCTGTAGTCTGGCAGACTAACCTCTACCTTGCTGAGGCCAGGCAGCAACTCTCAGATACTGTATCTCCTCTTACTTAGCCCTTAAAAAGGACCTCGCTCAGGACTATGAGGCCATTGTCCCCCTCACCATTACCAACCTCAGAGATCTCCCATCCACTGCCACCAACCTCATAACTCCCTTATCCCACACTGCTCGTTTCTACTTCCTACCCCAAGATCCTTGAACCTGACTGTCTGGGAAGGGCCATTGCTTCTGCTTGCTCCTGCCCCACTGAACCCGTGTTTGCAAATTGTGACTCCACTTTATCCCACCTGGTTCAGTCCCTTCCCACCTACATCCGCAGCCCTTCACATGCTGTCAGTCTCTCCAACAACTTTCCATTCCTTGGCCCTGACCACAGAATTTTCATTATGAATGTCCAGTCCCTCTGCACTTCTACTTCCCCATTAAGAAGGCCTTAAAGCTCTCCATTCCTTTCTCGACAACAAACCTAAACAGTTCCCCTCCACAGTTGTCTGGTGAAACTGGTCCCCACACTCAATAATTTGTCTTTGAGCTCCTCCCACTTTCTCCAAACTCAAGGCATCCAACGTTTTGTATGCATTATTCCGGATTTCCAGCATCTGCAGGATCACTTGTGTTTCTGAGTTTTTGGCTTAGCCTGTAGCAAATCCACATTACTTTTCCAAATATTTTCCTTTGACAAACCTAAGGAAGCTCTTGTGGTCTGTTTCTAGGTTTCTCACTAGACAACTCCATGTATTTCTTTTTCCTTTTCATACTCAGGCCACCTTTGCCGAACTCTGAAGTTTTAGCAATCCCATTTAATGCTTTTGGCAACATCATTAGGTCAATGGAAAAGCTTTGTACTGCTTTTTCCATTGTTTGCATAGCTGGACTGATTCTGATGAGTTTTTTTTGTCTTAAAGGGAAAGAGATGACTTGCAAGCTATGTACTAATTTAAAAAGAATTAGCTATTGCTTAGTTACTGTCAAAACTGCTTAAAATTTACCAGTCAAGATGTGTTTATGCTTTCACTGTTTGCTACATTAAAATTTGAAACCTGTTTTCAGATTGAACTTGATCACTATTAGTCTTCGCACAAAATTATATTATGAATAGTGTTCCTAATGGCACCTTAACAATAACATCATTAATTAATCCTTTATCATTGTTCAATGCGAGATCTAAAATTGTTCATTATCTTTGTTGGTTTCCTAGCATGCTGACCAAGAAAATTATCTTAAGAACACAGGATACTTCTGCCATTTAGTTTTCCACAAGTGATTTCAAGCATCTGTATTTGCGTAGCATTCTTTGAAATGCTCTGTTTCAGTTCTTGCTAATCCTTGGATGTTTTGTGTCATTTCTTCTGTTATCTTTGCAATGGCATCAGCAGAAAGGAGCTTATAGATAGTGGAGTACATATGATGATGCATCTTAAATGACAGAATCAGTTGTCTAAATCTGGTTTAATGATCCAGAGATCTGATTTACATTCCACCATAGCAGCTGTGGAGTTTCAATTAAGTTAATAGTCCAGATTTACAACTAGTCAATTTGTCTTGGACAAATTTGTCTTTACGATTGCAACACCTTGCTGAGCATTGATTGTCATAGGCCTTTTTCCCTTGTTTGGTGGATAGACAGGAGGTGAAGCAGCAGTGTTGCTTCTGTTGTAGCGAGGACTAGGTCTCAAGCCGTGGGCTTGTTTGCTGCTGCAGTCCAGGTGAGGAGATGCTGGAGGCAGTGTAGCATGGTGTCTGTGCTCGGTTGGGGCTGGCCTCTCCTGTTAGTGCTGCCCTCCAGTGTTGGATCAATGGACTTATAGGCTGGACTGCCATAAACCATCAATTTGCAGAACTTGTCGCTCAGGGTCTTAGACTGAAAATGTGTTTTCTTGTTTCTGTTCTTTTTTTCTCACTCAGTATTTTGAATGTGCGTGTATGTTTATTTGCACCTTGGCCCCAGAGGAACACTGTCTTGTTCAAAATTATAGGATTGTTGTTCAACCCACCTGGTTCATTCATGCTTATTAGTACAATAAATTTATCATCCTTACCTGGTCCAGCATACATGTGAGTCATTAAAGGTGTTCACTCTGAAATAGCCTAGAAAACCACTCAGTTATATCAACACACACAAAATGCTGGTAGAACACAGCAGACCAGGCAGCATCTATAAGGAGAAGCACTGTTGACGTTTTGGGCCGAGGTCTGACCTGACGAAGGGTCTCGGCCCGAAACGTCGACAGTGAGACCTGACGAAGGGTCTCGGCCTGAAACGTTGACAGTGGAGACCTGACGAAGGGTCTCGGCCCGAAACATCGATAGTGCTTCTCCTTATAGATGCTGCCTGGCCTGCTGTGTTCTACCAGCATTTTGTGTGTGTTGTTTGAATTTCCAGCATCTGCAGATTTCCTCGTGTTTGCCAGTTATATCATAATGATTATATAGAAATGGATGGCTCCACTTGCATCAACCTAGGTTCCTAATGCAGCCTGTATGATTATATAAAGGTTTAACTACCAGATGAGCAAGGCAAGGTCCTCCTCACAATCATCTGAGAAAAACTGTCTGACATACTACTCAAGCAACAATTTGAAATAGTCATCCAAACAGAATCATACCCGGCAGATAACACAGCCGTCTCCCCCTTTACAATTTATGAACACTTTCCATCTCACTAGAAGGACAGGCTCACTAGATGGATTAGCACAGTGCCTTACAGGAGGGAGGGAATAACCCAGCATGTCCTCAGTAGTGCCTGCTAATCCTATGAAGCTTGATGGCATCAGGTCAAAGATTACCACTGTTGACCCTTAACTGATGAATCAGTGCTACTATCTGTCCAAGCCCACTTGGCAGAAGCACTCCAAATAGCAAAGTCACAAAATCTGGGGACTTCAGTGTCAAAAGGTCAGCATGGAGGTGCCTAATGTAATGGCAGCAGTTTAGTAGAGATTCATATGTTGATAAAATAATAGAATTTTACAGCACAGAAACAGGGTCCTTTGGCCCACTGCATCCATGCCAAATGAGGTGCCAATATGCACTAATTCTATTTACCTGTGTTAGACCTGTATCACTCTGTGCTCTTGTCCAAATGCTTTTTCAACATGAACTACCTGATCAACAAAGCTCTGTCCTCCTCACAGTCGTCTGAAGATTACTCACAAGATTGGGAAAGATATTCACATACTAATTTGAACTTGTAATGAGCAACACTAGTCCAAATGCCTTTCCAACATTAACCTCCTCTGACAAGCTTATGCCAGGTAACCAGCACCCTCTGTGTGAAAAATGTATTATTCAGATCTTCTTTAAATTTCTCCCCCCCTGCTTAAACCCGTGTTCTTTAGTTCTAGACTCCTCTGCCCAGGGCAAATGACTCTATTCTATCTATAACTCACATAATTTTTTTATGAATCTCTGTAAGGCCACTCCCAGTCTTCCAAGAATAGAAATACAGACTAATCAATCTCCCCTTGTTACTATGATCATTAATTCTAGTCAATATCTGGGTGAATCTCTTCTCCATTCTCCCTATGGCTATCATACCCTCATTTTAGTTTGGTGACCAGAGCTGTATATAATATTCCAAATCTGTTCTGACTCAATGTTTTGTTCAGCTGCTGTATGATGTCCCAAATCTTTGATTCAACGTCCCAGTAGGGTACAAAATGCTGCCTTCACTGTCCTATTCACTTAGAGTTATAGAGAAGTACAGCACAGAAAGAGGTCCTTCGGTCCATCTAGTCCATGCTGAAACCATTTAAATTGCCTACGCCTAATGGCCTGTACCTGGGCCATAGCCCTCTATATCACCACGATCCATGTACCTATCCAAACTTCTCTTAAGAGTTACAATTGAGCTTGCGTGGACCACTTATGCTGGCAGCTCATTCCACACTCTTATGACCCTTAGCGGAAAAGTTTTCCCTCATGTTCCCCGTGAACTTTTCATCTTTCATCCCTAAGCCATGACATCTGATTGTACTCCCACCCAGCCTCAGTGGAAAAAGCTTGCTTGTATTTACTCTCATTTTCCCTTCATAATTTTGTATGGCTTTGTCAAATCTCCTCTCAATCTTCTACATTCTAAAGAATACAGTCCTAACCTATTCAGTCTTGCCTTGTAACTCAGGTCCTCCAGACCCGGCAACATCCTTGTAAATTTTCTCTGTAGTCTTGCAACTTTGTTTATATCTTTACTGTAGGTAGGTGACCAAAACTGCACACAATAATTAAAATTAGGCCTCACCAATGTTTTATACAACTTCAACATAATATCCCATCTTCTGTACTCAATACATTGATCTATGAAGGCCAATGTGCCAAACGTTTTCTTCCTTTTAACAAATTATGTACCTGAATTTCCAGATCCCTTTGTTCTACCACATTCTGCAGTGTTCTGCTATTCACTGTGTAAGACCTACCCTCGTTGATCCTACTGGAGTGCAAAACCTCGCACTTGTCTGCATTAAGTTCCATCTGCCATTTTTCCAGCTGAAGCAGCCATGATAGCTTTCTTGACTATCCACTACACCCCCAAACAAGAGAAAATCTACAGATGTTGGAAATTCGAGCAACACACACAAAATGCTGGAGGAACTCAGCAAGCCAGGCAACATCAGTGGAAAGAAAGTACAGTCCTGCCAAAGGGTCTCGACCCAAAACGTCAACTGTGCTTTTTTCCATAGATGTTGCCTGGCCTTGTGAGTTCCTCCAGCATTTTGTATGTGTTACACCTCCAGTCTTGGCATCATCTGCAAATTTGCTGATGCAGTTAATCACATTATCATCGTGATCATTGATGTACATGCCAAACAACAAAGGACCCAACACGAATCGCTGCAGCATGCCATGGATCACTGGCTTCATTCAGAGAGGCAACCCTCTATTATTGCTCTCTGGCTTCTCCCACAAAGCTAATATCTAATCCAGTTTACTACCTCATCCTGAATACCAAGTGACTGAACATCCTTGACCAGCCTCCTGTGCAGGACCTTGTCAAATGCCTTACTAAAGTCCAGGTAGATACATCTACTCCCTTGCCTTCATCCTCTTTCCCGGTAACTTCCCTGAAAAACACTAAAATTGGTTAGATATGATTTACCATGCACAAAGCCATGCTTACTATCCTTAGTCAGTGCATGTCTAACCAAATACATATATATCTAGTCCCTTAGAATACCTTCCAATAACTTAATCACAACTGATGTCAGACTCACTGGCCTATAATTTCCTGGTTTTTGTTTATGAATAGAATACCTCTCCTGTTTCTAAGGATGTTTTAAATATCTCTGCTAGGGCCCTGGCAATTTCTGCACTTGCCTCCCATTGGCCCTGGGGAATTATCCATCCTGATTTGCCTCAGGGTAGTAAACTCCTCCTCCTCTGTAATCTGTATAGGGTCTATAGCAGTGGTTCCCAACGTGGGACGTATGCCCCACAGGGGGGTAATTTGATTTTTAAGGGGGGCAATTCAAGAATGAGTTATTAACAGTGAATTTTTTCTAGTGAGTATGAGTGTGTGTGCGAGTAAATACATATGTGTATATACAGTATGCATACATAAAAATACTTGTGTGTATGTACATGTGTAATTGCGTATGTACTGTATATATAGTGTATCACCATCATTACAACCATCAAATGGCTTTCATAATTAAATTAATGAATTGACTGATGTAGGAAGGAACGAATGAACAAGTCCAAACGCGTAAGATACTCGTACGAGGTCGCGCCAATGCTGCTTTTTGCAGTAGCTTTCGGTTCTTGGTGGTGTGAAGGTGTGTACATTGCGTCATCTCTTTTAAACGGTGTATCTGTCTTTGTATGCTGTAGAAACGAATCGGCATTGTTTTATTTATTTATTATTATTATTATTTTAATATCACTTAATGTTCTTTTTTTTTACAATTTCTTAGTAATTTCTTCCTCAGAACTTTAACAGTCCTTTGGTTCTTTTATTTTTCTCTTTCATGAATGCCATGTTCTTTGGAAGCTTGTTTAAACCAAGTTAATGGTCTTTTAGGCTTCCTCCAGGTGAATAGGAGTTCACTTTTTGAATAATAAGAATTATATATCACCACAGGGGGCATCAGGATTTTAGAGGTGATTAGGTGGGGCATGGCCAAAAAAAGGTTGGGAACCACTGATCTATAGGGAGGTTGGTGTTGTCTTGCTTCACTTCTATAGACTCTGTATCTATCTCCCAAGTAAATACAGACACTTGTGTCATGACTTTAAGCCAGCCATGGACTTGCACCTCAGTGCCCCCCTGTCCACTAATGCTCCTAAGATCAGATTCAAATTCATTTATTTATCACAGGCTCATCAAAGCATACAGTGAAATGTGTCATTTGTATTAACAACCAGCACCATCTAAGGATAGCCAAGTATTGCCACACATTCCAGTGCCAACATAGCATGCTTACAACACTCGGCAGAACAATACAGAACTCACAAACAGCAAAACAGTAACAGCAAAACAAAGCCCTTTCCTCCTTCCCTGCCACACATCCACACAGAGAGTCCTGCAACCCCAGGACAGGCCTCTGTGCCTCTAGCAGACTCATTGTAATGGCTTCCAACTTCCCCAGTGGACCTCAGACACATAAGCCCAGGGCTTTGGCCATTGGCTTTTGACTTCCAGACTTCTGATCGAACTTCAGGCTTCAATCTTTGGTATTGACTCCAGGACTAGCCACTATGGTACCCTGAAGTCCAGGCCTTGAACTGTGGACTTGCTCATGATGGAACCTCGAATTGCTGACTCCCCAACAAAGGGGGGTTATTGTGCTCCACTGCTCACAATGACATCTTATCCCAGAATCCAGTGACATAGGGGAACTCGCCAACTTGGATCAGCCCTCATCCTCATTGGTTCTCACTCACAGCACTTACATAGAAACATAGAAAACCTACAGCACAATACAGGCCCTTCGGCCCACAGTTGTGCCGAACATATCCCTACCTTAGAAATTATTAGGCTTACCTATAGCTATCTATTTTTCTAAGCTCCATGTACCTATCCAAAAGTCTCTTAAAAGACCCTATCATATCTGCTTCCACTACCATTGCTGGCAGCCCATTCCACGCACTCACCACTCTCTTAAAAAAACTAACTCCTGACATCTCCTCTGTACCTACTCCCCAGCACCATAAACCTATGTCTTCTTATGGCAACCATTTCAGCCCTGGGAAAAAGCCTCTGACTATCCACACGATCAATGCCTCTCATCATCTTATACACCTCTATCAGGTCACCTCTCATCCTCCGTGACTCCAAGGAGAAAAGGCCAAGTTCACTCAACTTATCCTCATAAGACATGCTCCCCAATCCAGGCAACATCCTTGTAAATCTCCTCTGCATCCTTTCTATGGCTTTCACATCCTTCTTGTAGTGAGGCGACCAGAACTGAGCACAGTACTCCAAGTGGGGTCTGACGAGGGTCCTATATAACTGCAACGTTACCTCTCGGCTCCTAAATTCAATTCCACGATTGATGAAGGGCCAATACACCATATGCCTTCTTAACCACAGAGTAAACCTGCACAGCTGCTTTGAGCGTCCAATGGACTTGGACCCCAAGATCCTTCTGATCCTCCACACTGCCAAGAGTCTTACCATTAATACTATATTCTGCCGTCATATTTGACCTACCAAAATGAACTACCTCGCACTTATTTGGGTGGAACTCCATCTGCCACTTCTCAGCCCAGTTTTGCATCCTATCAATGTCCTGCTGTAACCTTTGACATTACACTATCCATGACACCCACAATCTTTGTGTCATCAGCAAACTTACTAACTCATCCCCCCACTTCCTCATCCAGGTCATTTATAAAAATCACTAAGAGTCAGGCTCCCAGAACAGATCCCTGAGGCACCCCACTGATCAACAACCTCCATGTAGAATATGACCACTTTACAACCACTCTTTGCCTTCTGTGGGCAAGCCAGTTCTGGATCCACAAAGCAATGTCCCCTTGGTTCCCAGGCCTCCTTACTTTCTCAATAAGCCTTGCATTATCAAATGCCTTGCTGAAATCCATATACACTAGATCTACTGCGCTTTCTTCATCAATGTCTTTAGTCATATCCTCAAAAAATTCAATCAGACTCGTAAGGCACGATCTGCCCTTGACAAAGCCATGCTGACTATTCCTAATCATATTATACCTCTCCAAATGTTTGTAAATCCTGCCTCTCAGGAACTTCTCCAACAACTTACCAACCACTGTTGTAAGACTCACTGGTCTATAATTTCCTGGGCTATCTCTACTCCCTTTCTTGAATAAAGGAACAACATCCGCAACCCTCCAATCCTCTGGAACCTCTCCCATCCCTATTGATGATACAAAGATCATTGCCAGAGGCTCAGCAATCTCCTCCCTCTGCTGTACCTCTGCTATTACCTCCAGTTCCATACACACTTTCCCACTGTCACACTTGATAGGTCCTATTCTTTCATGTCTTATCCTCTTGCTCTTCACATACTTGTAGATGCCTTGGGATTTTCCTTAATCCTGCCCGCCAAGGCCTTCTCATGGCCCCTTCTGGCTCTCCTAATTTCCTTCTTAAGCTGCTTCCTGTTAGCCTTATAATCTTTGCGATCTCTAACATTACCTAGCTCTCTGAACCTTTCGTAAGCTTTTCTTCTTGACTAGATTTATTACAGCCTTTGTACACCACGGTTCCTGTACCCTACCATAACTTCCCTGTCTCAGTGGAACATACCTACGTAGAACTCCACACAAATATCCCCTGAGCATTTGCCACGTTTCTTCCGTACCTTTCCCTGAGAACATCTGTTTCCAGTTTAAGCTTCCAATTTCCTGCCTGATAGCCTCATAATTCCCCTTCCTCCAATTAAACGCTTTTCTAACTTGTCTGTTCCTAGCTCTCTCCAATGCTATTGTAAAGGAGATAGAATTATGATCACTATCTCCAAAATGCTCTCCCACTGAGAGATCTGATACCTGACCAGGTTCATTTCCCAATACCAAATCAAGTACAGCCTCTCCTCTTGTTGGCTTATCTACATATTGTGTCAAGAAACCTCCCTGCACACACCTAACAAACTCCACCCCATCTAAACCCTTTGCTCTAGGGAGATGCCATTCGATATTTGGGAAATCAAAATCTCCCATCACAACAACTCTTATTATTACACCTTTCCAGGATCTGTTTACCTATCTGCTCCTCAATATCCCTGTTACTATTGGGCAGCCTATTAAAAACACCCAGTAATGTTATTGACTCCTTCCTGTTCATACCCTCCACCCACAGAGACTCAGTAGACAATCCCTCCATGGCGTCCACCTCTTCTGCAGCCGTGACACTATCTCTGATCAACAGTGCTTGTCAGACTGACAACAGTTGTCGTCCTTTATCACACATCCACATGGCATGCCTTCGAGCCAGGAGTGCAGTGCAGAAGTTTAGATTCTACCCTGCCCTCTAGCTCCTCCACATCCCTGTTCCTAAACCCAAACCTGACCTCTAACTCCCCTCTCTATCCCTAAAACCATGCCTACATATTTTAAGAAAAAAAACAACTAAATCTGAGCTATGACCTTAATGGAGACTGCAGTTCAGTGCCATCTTAACCGGAAGTCATGCCCTGCCATATGTTCTCCAGAATTTGACTTCCCCAACTGCATTACCTCACACCTGTCTGGATTAAGCACCATTTGCCACCAGTCCATCCAACTTTCCAGTTCATCTAC
Organism: Hemitrygon akajei; assembly: GCF_048418815.1. NCBI lineage: Eukaryota > Metazoa > Chordata > Chondrichthyes > Myliobatiformes > Dasyatidae > Hemitrygon > Hemitrygon akajei. The sequence continues at coordinate 72,268,389 of NC_133130.1, read as the reverse complement.
ATCCTGCAATTTATAGCCTGATGGTATGAACATTACGTTTTCCATTTTTAGGTCAGCCATGCCCCATGTGTTCCTTTTTCTCTCCTTCCAATCCACCCAGTTTCTCCTCCATCCTCTTCTTTCTGACCCACCTCCTCACCCTGCTCCCCTTGTTATACAGTTTCTCCCCCTCCCCTTGGTCCATCTACCTAATATCCCTCCCTTATCTTGTTTCATTTATCACCTTCCTTACTTATCAGTTAGTTAACAACCAATTAATACATTTATTCTCTATCATCAGCAAAGTGCTAAAAGGACTTTTTTGAAATTTCCATAAAGTAGCATTCACCATTTATGTAAAGCTTGGTTATCTCCAGGACCCTAGGTTTCAGACCTTCTCATAAACTTAATCCAAATATGGGCCAAAGAGCTGATTTCCAGAGGTAAGGACAGACTCTGTGAGCTATGGTGAGTTGAGGTCTTCATTCATTGTTTTTCTTTTGCTCTGTGCAATCCTGGATGAGTGGAGTGAGTCTTTTAGAGGCATTTAGAAATTTCTAGCCCTGATTTTAAACATGTAGTACCATAGTGGTTAAGTTCCTGAGCTGGAGACTCAGAGGCATCATTTCTATTTCCAACACAGCAGCCAAGGAATATTAATTCAATAAATGAACAAAATATAAGTATTTTGAATGAATGTACAAAATATAACTATTTGATAGATGGAAGGAATGGCCTTTGTGTTTAGCACTACCAGCTTTCACGCTGTCTGGAAAATTACTCTGGATGTCAAAAAGCCATTTTCATTTTTCCATCATTTGCCAAGATTATCTCATTTGAAGGAATCTTTGTCGTGTTGGTTTTTGGCGACTATTCCACCACCAACATCCCACCACTCATTCTGCTTATGTTTTTCGATTACAGCTTCTGAATAAGTAGAATTCTGATCAGTTTCTTTCCCTTCTGGCAACGGATACCTTATCAGCAGCAGGATTCACATTGCATTGTATGAGATTACCTTTAATAATGTTTGTGGATGGCACGGTAGCATATGGTTAGTGTAACACAATTACAGCAGCAGAGACTCAGTGGTCAGGGTTCAATTCCTTTGCTGTCTGTAAGGAGGTTGTACATTTTCCCTGTGACCATGTGGGTTTCCACAATCCAAACATGGATAGATTACTACGTTGCCAGCCCATGAGTGTAGTTGAGTAGTGTGAGCTCATTGGGCTGCAAGGGCCTATTACTGTGCTGTGTCTCTAAATAAATGAAAATAAATAATGTGGCTAAACTGCTATGAGGATTATGTAGCCAATGGGAAGCTGATCCACCATTATTTTGACAATATCAGGATAAATTGTGTATTGATATTTCAAACATCTTAAAATATTGTGCTTTGCTTTATAAACTTGAACTATTTAGTTTTTCCATGAATTTGAATGTGGGAATAGCATAGCAACTATTCAACTGTGATATTAATTATTTGCTTTATTTAATTTATACTCTGTTTCATTTTCGTTTCAGGTTTTAAGCTTTACACGCACAGAAGGTGATCCACTGGATGCTGGTTTTAGTATTAATCAACCAAATCAGGTCCATACAGTAGAATGCTCCGTCAATCCAGACAAAGAGCCAATGGCAGACAGCTGCATTTATGAATGTGCTCGGAATAAATTACAACGTGTGGCAGTCATTAGCATCCCACTGAGATCCAAAGCTACTTGCTGCAGCAGAAATATTACAGAAGACAAGCTTGTCCTCGGCTGTGAGGATTCTTCAGTGATTTTATATGATGCATATCGCAGAGTGACTCTGCTGGCTCATGCTGATTTTGTGCCTTCAATGATAGAATGGCATCCTGATGGTGCTGTAATTATAGTGGGGAGCTATCAAGGTGAAATTCAGTGTTATGACATGGCATTGTCACCAATAAAGATGCAGTTATTAGCAGAGGACATAAAACCTGTGAACAAACTTCAATTCAGCCAGTACTTTGCTGTAACAAGCAGAATGGTCCAAATTCAGTGGACAGTTCCTCAAGTTATTCCTCCAAACATTGATAACCTGATTGTGCACGATCTCCTCTTTCTAAGATTTGACAAAGGGCCTGTTGGAGTCCTTTATTTGAAATTAGGTGAGCACTTGCAACTTAATAATGCATTTGTAATATATCCTAAAGGAAAGCAATATTATAAATGGCTTAACTTATTTAGTTTACTAATTTGATTAATAATCACATCTGTGATTCATAATTTATCTTCCATTCTGTTGGCATTTCTAAATTTACAATACAAAGTATAATTGACCACAATATTTAGTATTTACAATTTGTGTAAAGAAGTTGGTATTGATTTGAATTAATATCAGGATCTGTATGAACAAATGTTAAGCAGTACAGTAAGGTAAAGTGTAAAATAACAGTTACTCAGTATGCATGTCAAGGTTACTGTTCATTTTCAGTCCATGCTATGTGGAAAATGTGTGAAAAAGAAATAATGGAAATCTTGATGATTTAAAGGTATTTACATAGTTATAAATTTTCAAACTTGAAAAAAACCCATTATTATATTATCCAAATGTCCTGCAAAAGTTTAGAAAAAATATACATAATCCTGCAACTGAGGAAACCATAATGATCATGCTGCCTCTTCCAGAGAACAATTGCAAAGAAGTGGAATTCACCTCCGGGTTTGGTTGTTCAGTCAAGAATTGTATTAAAATTTCAGGTGAAGTTGGATGGATGGATAAAGGGATAGGCAGTTTAGGTAATGTGATGCTCCTGGTACATAAAAATCAGTAGAATATTTGAGGACAATGAACACTCTATTGTGCTAGAGCATTGACATTTAAGATGCAAACAAGTCAATGTCAAAAGGAATGTTTCACAAATTTGATAGTTAAATTCACAGTATATGGTGATTTGGCAGGCTAACTGCAAATTTCAGATCTCAATGTAAATATGATTTCTGCAAAATGATTGCCAAAGGGCAAAACTCGTCAGGTGTGGAAAGGAGAAAATATATCTCAATTGAGTGTCCATCCTGTGTACAATGTTTAAAATATTTTAATAGTTTCACAATTAATTAAATACATAATACACAGAAACGAAAAACAATCTTTACGAACAACAGGATATCACAGTACAATTGAATCCCAAGAAACTTAAACTACACTTTTGCAATGCCTATACGGTTTGAACTTCTGAACAAAACATGAACAGGTCCAATTTACTCCATCCAATTATTCGGATGTACAAGAGTTGTATTGCCATCTTTCATTACTTTTAAATTCATTTTGAAAAAATTAACTTTTTTAATCAGGTTGCTCTGACTTTGCTTTGCCGAAGGCTGCAGTTTACAGCTGAATGGTGTTCAAACACACACTTAATTATAGTTGCATGTTTCTAGATGCTGCACATTAGAAAACTGATAAATCACCTGGTTACCTGTGAGGCATACTGCTTCCTCTAGATGTCTGCATAGTTTTCTCTGCCCTCCCCAGTGTTTTGGCTCATGCCTGTTTCCAAGAAATGTGCAGATTTTACTTCATTTTGCAAGCATGATTCATTTTACTTTTATTGCCAGCAGGCTTCACATGAGGATTTACAGTTTAGCTGCTAATTGCCTGCTTGTAATTTTAATTGGACTGCTTCCCTGGGCACTGTTCTTAAATCAATTAGGCAATGAGTTGTCTGTCACTTCATTCTCCCCTTGTCAGTCAGTCATTTGGAAGCTCACCACCCACAAAAGGTGAACACCAGGAATGACATCCACAATCAGCAACTCTCACACTTGAGGTTACCAGTACGCAATTGTTTTAAATGTTTTAGATAACGTAACTACAGAACTTTTCTGCAGACTTTTTGCATTGTTATGTCATATCTAACTGAGAATCATGCACCAGTGAATATTGTTCTTCTGTACAGTTGCAAGGTTACCAATGTGCTGATTAGTTACCCTTTGTTACTAAGATCAAATGAATTTTCAGCATCACTAGACTTCTAAATAATTTACACTGTTAGTGATCTCATTGTTAAGAGACTGGCTAACATTTGACCAGATCCAGTAGTATTTAACTTAACAGTTTTCTTCAATTTAACATTATGTATTGAAATTACTGAGTGGTGAATTTCCTTCCTGTGACAGGTGTCTTATCGAAACCACAGCTGGGTCCCACTGAACTTATTTGCCAATATATTCGTTATGAACAAATTGAGGAAGCTATTAACGTTTTGCTTGGCATGAATTGGAACACTGCGGGCCTACAGTGCTACAATTGTCTCATTGCTATTGTGGATCATCTCCTTAAACAGAAACTAACATCAGAAAGAGAATGTAAGAATGCACGAGATGATAATTTAATCATTGGAAAATGCTGCTATTAATTCTGTTGTTTGGTTTCTCTTTGCATAAAATAAGATTTGTCTCTGTTTTGATAGAGATTACCTAGTCCTCATAGTACTGTCTGGAGACTTTCATTCTATAAATCTAAGTGACTTGACCTGAGAAATGGCAATATTCCTACCACTTTTCACAGAATCATAAAACAGGGAGGAATGAAACCATGGAGGGATTTGAACACAAAAATAATATTTTAAAAACTGAAACATTTCCAGATCAAGAGCTGACTCAAGTCTTGATATTGCACAACTACAGCAGAGGTATTCTCAATTATGTGGCAGTGCAATTAGCAGTGTATTTATTATAGTGTATGATCTGAAGATAGACCCTGTTGGAAGGCTGGAAAGTGACTGGGATGTGTGATTGAAGGGAGCACAAGAGAAAGAGGATTAGTAATGAGGAGAGGTGTTGCACTGAAAGGTAGCTCAGCTTTTGGCTCCTCAGATAATTTTTTTTTTACAAAACTTGCCTTTTGAATGTGAATTTGTTGATTGAGTACTGCTTTGGAAGATAGCAATGGGGCAGTTATGTGTCCTAAGTGGGTGTTTGGGGAAATAGAAATTGTTGGGGGGGGGGGGGGAGAATGGTAAGCAGCACCCTAACCTGAGGCATAAGACTTGATTGACCATTAGTAGAGCAGGCACTTCCAAAAAAAAGGATGAGGTACTGGAGCATAGAAAGGACCATAACTCTGCAGGCAGTGGGCACTCATTATCACAATGCATCTGAAACTCGGCAATCTCATCCAACCTTACCAATCGAACAGACGTTACTAAGGATGCATAAATTAGCTACCAGCATGCCAACAGTTCCCCTTGACTTGTAGCACGGAACAAGTTCATGCAATTTAACAGTTGATAAATCAAGTACACCTTCTCAACTTCCTCTACAGATCTATTGAAAACAGGTCGCACGCACAGCAATGCAGTGCTGGCAGGAACCAAATGGAGAAATGGAGCCAATCCTGTCAACTCTGAGGATTCCTCTAGATGTGTTCAATGTGACCTCGGCTTCATATGTGCGGTCAAGAACCATCTGTGGGGATTATAAGACTTTACGTGATTGGTCAATCGTGCTAACTAGAATAGTATAAAAGTAGCTTGCCAAACACCAGTTCTATCCTGACTAACATTCCAGCTCTATACCAAAGCCATGAAACCATCATGATTGCAGGAACACTTCCGTAAAAGACACCCTCTGGTATTTCTTCATTCCAGAAGATGAAAGAAGCGTTTGAAAAGTGTTGCACACTCAAGTCATTTGCCAAGAAAGCTAAAAATAACGTTGACAGTGGTTTCATTGCTTCTTATAACATTTCCAAAGTGATACCAAAGTGTGGAAAATCTCATACAATTGGTGAAAGATTAATGCTGAATTAGAAGTGCTCACCATTGTTCTCAAAATTGATACCAGTATTTTAAAATCAATTCCTCTCAGTAATGACTCTGTAGCTCGTCATATTGACAAAATGAGTGAAGGCATTGAGTATCAAATATGCACAGAGCTACAAAAAACAGAATTTGGGATATAACTGGATGAGTCAACTGTGTGAGACAGTGAGGCATTGCTAATAGCATATGTACAGTTTATCAAAAATGGAAAAGTTCATGAAGTGATTCCCTTTGGTTAAAAACAATTATCAATGGAGAATCAATCTATGATGAGCTCAAAATGTCTATAAGGGATAAAAATATTCTGATAAGGAACATGATTTGTTGTGCAACAAATGGAGTACCGTTTATGACAGGTTGTCATGCTGGTTTAGTGTCATTTATTAAAAAGGAATTCTGTCTGTTTGCAACCCATTGTGTAACTCATCATCAACATCTCACAGCCAAAAACCTCAGCCAAAGACTTTTTTTCAAGCATGACTCTTGTAATATCTGCTATCAACAAAATTAAAGCTCGTCCATTAAATAGCACAATATTTTGCCAGCTATGCCAAGATAACGATGAAGAGTTTGAATGCTTGCTTCTTCACACTGAAGTTTGTTGGCTGTCAAAAGGTGGCTGCTTAAAATGTTTCTTTGATCTTTTTGGCACTGGTTCAATTTTTGCTCAAAGTTGATAAGAGCTTGGGAAACAAGATTGAACTTCTACTTGGAGATGTGGCACACCTAGCCGATCTGTATGACAAAATGAACATTCTAAATATAAAACTGCCAGGTGAGAATTTCAATATAATCCAGGAAAAAAGTACAGTGTCCACTTATGTTGGAAAATTGGAAATACGTAAGTGAAACATTGGGAGAAGAATGTTCTCACAGTTTCCCTGCGTGGAAAGTTTGGCACTCTTTTTCACAGACAGTGATTTGCAAAGATACTGCTTACACTGCAGTCATTGGAGAAGGATTTTCAGAATTGATTCAAGAATTTGAACAATCTGGAAATTCCGGATTGAGTAATCAACCCATTTCCTTGCAAGGTGGAAAAACAGGAAGAGAGCTTGCAAGCAGAAATTACCGAAATTCAGAATAATGAAGAAGCAAAAATGTTTTTCAAAAATGTCAGCCTTTGTGGTATGTGGCTACAATGTCATTACAAAGTTTCCTGGTTGTTGGAAGAGAGCCAAACTGTTCTTCATTGCATTTCCATCCTCCTATCTTGTTGAACAAGGCTTCAGTGCAGCGAACTGCATACTCACAAAAAACAGAAACTGCTTAGACATTATTACGTTTGGGGACTTAAGGCTTTTGCTGTCACAACTTGAACCAGATATTTCAACTGTTACTAAAAACCATCAAGCTCAAGGATCACATCAACACGTGCAACAAGCTGGAGGAACTCAGCAGGTCAGGTAGCATCCGTGGAAACGAGCGGTCAACGTTTTGGGCCGAGACCCTTTGTCAGGACCCAAGTCACGTCTCGGCCGGAAACGTTGACTGTTCATTTCCATGGATGCTGCCCGACCTGCTGAGTTCTTCCAGTTTGTTGTACATGTTGCTTTGACCCCAGCATCTGCAGTGTACTTTGTGTCAAGGATCACATTGATATCTAAAGCGTTGTACATTTATACAGTATTACACAGTATTTATACATAAATACTGTATAAACTATGCTTAAAGACAAATAAAAATTTAAAGCAGAATCATTTTCCTCCTGTTAGCATATTGTAGACATGTTGGGGGTGTCAAAAAATATATTGTGTCTAAGAAGGGCATTGGCAAGTATTTAGTAGGGGTGTTGGGTTAAAAAAGGTTGGAAAACACTGGGATAGACTTCAGTTCTCTATGGTATAGATGAATGACAAGTGATCTTTTAAAGGCATACAAAATTCTTAAGTGTGCTCAACAGGGTAGATGCTGGTGATGCAAGGGGGAAAGGATGTCAAGATTTCACTGGATAAAGAAATGTATTTTATACTGTGGTCATTAACTTAAATAATGGGTTTGGAGTGAGATCATGAAATATGTTATTACTCAGAAAGTAATGAATATTTGGAGTCCTGTCCCTCAAAACACTTTGGAGGCTTGTTCATTGTTTGCAGAAGTTGATGGATTAGAGAATTTAACACATAGGGAAGAACAATGCTGTTGAGGTAGAAAACCAATCAAGTTCTCATTGAATGGCCATTGTTATGTGAGCAAGTTTTTTCAAATGTGGCGATAGAACAGTCCAAGCTCCTTCAACATTTGAAGAGAATACACTGATTAAGCAAACAAGAACTTGGCTTATTTTCAGCCACTTCGCAAAAATTTTCAGAAGCAGAAAATATTTCAAAACATGTTTGCTAGAACTTCACAACAAAACAGTGATGGTTTATGTCCTTCATACAATATTTCATTGCTCATTGCTAAATCTAGAAAACTCTGGACAATTGGAGAAGAACTGATTCAGCAGGCAGAAGGGAGTTTCTGAGTACAGTTTTGCATGTCACCAGAGCAAATAATTAAAGCCATTCTACTCAGCGACAACTCTGTTTAAAGATGAATTGAATCAATGTCTGAGAATGTGGAAGACACATTGTGCAACAGAATTTGCTCTGCAGTTGGAAGAGTGAATTTTGTCAGCCAACAAATCTTTGCTTCTTTGTTATGTTCACTTCATAAAAGGTGAAAACATAGTTCAAGAGTCGTTATTTGCAAAGAGACTAGAAACGGATATGAAGAGGAAGTCAATATTTTGGATTGTTGAGCAATTTTTCAAAGAGAAGGATACTCCACTCATCAACATTGTTGCTTGTGCAACAGATGGAGCATCATTAATGACTGGACACCACCATGGGTTATATTACGTTCTTGAAAAAAGCTTTATTTACTATTCATAGTGTAATTCACAGACAATATCTTGTCACAAAATACCTAAGTGATCGGCTGCACAAATCATTAAGTACTGTTATCACAGCAGTAAATAAAATCAAGTCCTATGCTCTCCATTCTCGACTATGGTTAGAGCTTTGTATTGAGAAAGATGAACAGTTTGAAAGTTTGTTGTTGCACACAGACACCAGGTGGCTCTCAAAAGAAGCTGCCTGGGATGCATTTATGAATTCTTGTAAACTGAAAAAAAATCTTTGAAGACTTGGAAGACTTAATTCAGTAATCAGCTCAAGAATATTAGACATGACATTGCTGATCTTTCAGAATTATTCACAAAATTTACTGAAATCAGTCTTCATTTGCAAGGAAATTATGTGAATCTTACCTAAATCAAATCATTTGTTACCATATCTCTGTCCAAGTTATTTAAGTACAGCATTGGTTGTCACAACCTTTTCCAATTTCCAAGCTTCTTTGAGATGGAAGAGAAAGAAAGAATACTGGATGATGATCTTCAGTTATTCTGTGCCCACCTGGGCGGGCTGCATAAAGACATCAGAGATTTCAGGATATTCTCTTGATCCAAATTACAGATTGGTTAATAAATCTATTTCTGAACACTTGTGATGAGAAATTAGCAGGGAAGGTAGAGGAAGAATAGATCCCACTACAAAATTACCTCTGGTGCAGAGGTTCAAAAAATTGTATCAGGACTTTTGGTTGCAGAAACAAATTTCTGAGCACTATCCTGCACTATGGAAAAAGATCAAGATGTTCTTTATTGCCTTTACAGCATCATTTTTAGTGGAGCAAGGTTTCAGTGCAGTCGCCCAACTTCTTTCAATGAAATAGGCTGCAAATTACTGAACATGGGATCTGAGACATTCAGCCTGATGTTGAGAAGCTAATATCACAACACCAAGCCCATCCATCTCATTGAAAGATGAAAAAACAACAAAGCAGTGAATAGTTGGACAATAAATGTATGATCTAAAATTGTTGATGAAAATTGTTTCTACTATAATTAAATAAATTATTTTATTTGTATATTTAAATAGATTTGAATATTTTTGCAATTATTTGTCACTGCTTTGAATCTGCAGTTTTCATTTTCTTTCACTATGCATCATAAATCAAAATTTTTCATAGTTTTTATGTAATGGCCAGAAAGGGAGGAGATGTGTTCTGAGAACTAAGGGGATGGTAACCTAAAAATGTTTGGGAACTGCTGTCATAGCTGATCTATGCTGGCCTCAAATCTTCTGTGCCAATTCCACGGAACCCTGAATGCAGAATCAAAATGTCCTTATCAGAACATGTCCTTCTGCCAGTTTTCATATTATTGGCAAGCAAATACAAAAAGAAAGAAATAATAATGAATATTTAGGTAATAATATATGGAGAACATGAGATGAAGGGTCCTTGAGAGTGAGTCCATTGGTTGTGGGAACATTTCAATGATGGGGCAAGTGTATTTGAGTGAAGTTATCCCCTTTGGTACAAGAGCCTGATGGTTTAGGGGTAACAGCTGTTCCTCAACTTGGTGGTATAAGTCCTGAGGCTCCTATGCTCTCTTCTAGATGACAGCAGTGAGGAGAGAGCATGACCTAGGTGGTGGGGGTCCCTGATAATAGATGCTGCTTTCCTGCAACAGTGCTTTCTGCAGGTGTGCTCAATGGTGGGGAAGACTTTATCCGTGATGGACTGGGCCATAATCCACTACCTTTTGTAGGCTTTTCTATTCAAGGATATTGGTGTTTCCATAACAAGCTATGATACATCATACATCTGTAGAATTTGTTGAATTTATCAATATACTTTAATAATATTTAATTGAGCTTTTATCTTGTGTATGTGGGTTTTAAGCCCAAAATCAATGCAACAATTTGACTTCTTGCTACGTTCCTTTTAAGATGAGGTGTTAATTTTGCAGCACAACTTGAGGCAGCTCTTGGAACATTTTATGCCCCCACAAGACCTTTATCTGACACAACTGTGTTAGAATACAGGGATCCAATCAGCCAATATGCAAGACGCTTCTTTCATCATTTACTCAGGTGAGTGATGATGGCATATCCTTACTAAGTGTGCTTTATTTTTATTTTCACAAATATTGTACAGTTTATAGAAAATTTAATGTATCCTTCATGTTTGTGTAGAAATAGATTGTTTTACCTGGTCTATGCTGGTCTTTGTACTCCACAAGACCCTACATTATTTAACCCTTTCAGCATAATTTTCTATTTCCTGCTTCCTTGTACATTGTTTTATATGATTCACCTCAACTACTTTCAACCATATGTGGGAATTTTATTGTTTACTTGGCCTTTCAGTCCACAGATTCCCAACTAGATAGCAGCCTGGCCTTTGCCTTTCCCTTTAGCAGTTACAAAGTGAGTTTCAGTTTGTACTGATGTTTTTAAATATCAGAAGTTCAACACACACAATGTATTTACTATTTGTTCATTCTATGGTGTAATTTTTATACTTATGAATTTAGTAAATCTAAAATTAATAGTGAGAAATTCAATCACATTATTTGTTTAGTTTTTTTTTCAGGGTTTTCCAATTGATTCTTTCCCCAAATCATTTTATATCATTTCAGGATTTTAACTTGGCACTTTCAGGTGTCAGTCATCCTTTCACACCACCATAATTTATAGCTTGAGGATAAAGCAATGTGTGAAATAGCATGTGGTAGTAGCTTACTGTAAAGTGCTGATTAACCAGCATATTAGCTGCTCAAAACATCCCACTGCAAATACTAAAAGATAGTCTATTCCTTAAGAGTAAGAATGGCTTTAAAAAATGCTGTGTAATTTGTCAAAAATAAATACTTTATGTGCTTGCTCTTTGTAACAAGTGACAGTGTTCACAGCATTTAAGTATCAGGCAATGACCATCTTTCAGAGAGAGTCCAGTCACTTTTTCTTGATATTCAGTTGCACTGCCATCAGAGAATCCTCCACTATTAACATACTGATGAGTCATTGTTCACAGAAATTTAATTGTAACAGATACATGAATACTGACTAATCAAGCACTCAGTTTTCTGTGGTTACATCATTAAAGCCTTTCACATATGGCATGACTAGATGGGCCTGCTTCTGTGCTGTAGTGCCCTATGACTAGAAAAAAAGTAACCCTAGGAGCATTGAAGAAGCTTGACAAAAAAGCAGAGAAAAACAACTTTCTCTATTCCCTCAGATCATGATACTTTCAGAGACATTATCGAAATTCTGAGATTTATTGTTGGGACTGTAGTGCAAACTAACTGTAGTTCATATGGCCTTTTTCAGTCCATGTTTTTTTTCATGTTCTTCCCCATTCTTTCTTGTTGCTGATTGGCAGGCTGGGGGATTTGGGGTTTCATGTTCTTGCTGTTGTTTCTCTATGTGGGTGATATCCTATGTACCTCCAGGATACACAAGTGGTTAGGGCACTGGATGTAAGATCCAATGGACATTACATCCACGTGGAGTCGAATCCCACTTCTGGCATTAGGTCTTTGGAATGGCACAGAAGCATAGCTAGTAACCTGGGTTCGATTCCCACTGCTCTGTTTAAGGACATTATATGTTCATTCCGTGACCATAGGCGTTTCCTCCAGATCCTCCCACACTCTAAAGGTATAAGGGTTAGTAGGTTAATTGGTCACATGTGTGTAATTGGGCGGTGCAAGCTCCTTGGGCCATAAGGGCCTGTTGCTGTGCTATATCTCTAAGTAATTCTGCATCTTTTGTATACCAACTGCCCCATCCTCAGCCCTATCACTGTGGTTGCCATCCCCCGCCAAGGTAGTTTAAATGCTCTCAAACAGCTTTGGCAAACCTGCCCACAAGATTATTGGTTCCCCTTGAGTTTAGGTGTAACCTGTCTTTTTTATACAGGTTATGCCTTCTCTGGAAGAGATCCAGAAATCTGAAATCCTGCCCCTTGCACCAATTCCTCAGCCACACATTCATCTGCTAAGTCATCCTATTGTTACCCTCACTGGCGTGTGGCACAGGCAGCTATCCAGAGAATACTCTCTGGAGGTCCTGCTTTTCAGCTTTCTACCTAATCTTCCAGTCAACATGGCACCCTACCAACGATTCTTCAGGTGACATTTTCCAGATAGTCAATCATTTCAGTTTTTTAATATCTTCTACTTATTCTTTTTATCTTAATTTTGTTTTTGAAATTGTTGGAGCCTGTGACTTACAGTCTGTAGTTCAATTAAGTGAGCTATCACTCCACTGCCCCAAGAAAAACTCCAGGGGAAAAATGTGAGCATGAGCTACCACAAGGAGAAGCTCAGAGATGAGATGAGGGGCTTTGATCGACTCTGCTTCTTACTGATTAAAGTGTTGACGAAAATTGAAACATCAAGGCAAACGTGGAGGAGAGCAAGCGGTTCTTGGAGAGGCCACTGGTTCAAGTTGTTCTCTCAGAAGGGCCACTGGTTTGTGTTGCTGCCCTCAAAGGGGCCACCAGTTTGTGTTGCTGCCCTCGGAGGGGCTGCTGGTTCATGTCGCTGCTGTCAGATGGTCCACTGGTTCGTGTTACTGCCCTCGGAAGGGCTGCTGGCTCATGTCGCTGCCCTCGGAGGGTCTGCTGGGTCGTGTTGCTGCCCTCGGAAGGGCTGCTGGTTTGTGTCGCTGCCGTTGGAAGGTCCACTGGTTTGTGTTGCTGCCCTTGGAAGGGCTACTGGTTCGTGTCGCTGCCCTCGTAGAGGCTGCTGGTTCATGGCTCTGCCCTCAGAGAGGTCGTTGGTTCGTGTCGCTGCCTTCAGAAGGGCTGCTGATTTGAGGCATTCCTGACCCTGGCACCTGGGAGGCAACATAAATCTGGGTATCTCTTTCAAGTCCATAGAATCTCCTGTCTGCTCCTCTAAATACGGAATCCCCTATCGCTACTACACTTGTCTTCTCAACCCTCCTCTTCTGAGCCAGAGCTAGAGGCCTGACCGCTGTGGCTTTCTTCTGCTACGTCATCCATCTCACAGTATCCAAATCTGTTGTTGAGGGGAGTGGCCATGGTGGTACTCTGCAGTGTCTGCCTATCCCCTTTCCCCCTCCTAACAATCACCCAGTTATCTGTGTCCTACACCTTGGGTGGAACTACCACCCTGTATGTCCTGTCGACCAACCCTTTCCCATCCTGCTCCAGCTCCAATTCCTTAACACAGTCTGAAGGAAGCTGAAGCTGGATGCACTACGTGCAGGTATAGTCATCAGGGACACTGGAAATCTCCCTGCTTTCTCACATCCAGCAAAAGGAGCATTCCACTATCCTGCCTGCCTCCCCACTGCTCTAACTGTGTAATAAGAAAAGAAGAAAACCTTAATGAAAAAATCTACCTACAGCCTCCTCACTGAAGACTATATGATCTAGAGCCTGAGCTACCCACTCTAACACTGGCCCACTCCCACAATGGTCGCTCTGTTTAAACTTAACTTCTTTTTAGTCAAGTCAAGTCAACTTTTATTGTCATTTCGACCATAACTGCTGGTACAGTGCATAGTAAAAATGAGACAACGTTTTTCAGGACCATGGTGTTACATGACACAGTACAAAAACTAGACTGAACTACATAATAATAATTATAAAAAACACAGAGAAAGCTACACTAGACTACAGACCTACACTGGACTGCATAAAGTGCACAAAAACAGTGCAGGCATTACAATAAATAATAAACAGGACAGTAGGGCAAGGTGTCAGTCCAGGCTTCGGGTATTGAGGAGTCTGATAGCTTGGGGGAAGAAACTGTTACGTAGTCTGGTTGTGACAGCCCAAATGCTTCGGAGCCTTTTCCCAGACAGCAAGAGGGAGAAGAGATTGTATGAGGGGTGCATGGGTCCTTCATAATGCTGTTTCCTTTGCGGATGCAGTGTGTAGTGTAAATTATGGCAGGAAAGGAGACCCCGATGATCTTCTCAGCTGACCTCACTATCCGCTGCAGGGTCTTGCGATCTGAGATGGTGCAATTTCCGAACCAGGCAGTGATGCAGTTGCTCAGGATGCTCTCAATACAACCCCTGTAGAATGTGATGAGGATGGGGGGTGGGAGATGGACTTTCCTCAGCCTTCGCAAAAAGTAGAGATGCTGCTGGGCTTTCTTTGCTATGGAGCTGTCAAGTGCCTAATTATGAACAATACAACCTCTCCTCGGGAACTCTGGCACGCAGAATGTTCTGATTGCCGTCACTTGCTTCTTTTGAAGTCTCCCTCCAGCTACCCAATCCAACATCTCCCCAGGAACTATAGCACGCAGAATGAATTAAAGTGCCTGAATGAACTTGTTGGGCAGTGTTATTAATATAACTTGTACCAGGATGTATTTTCTAGAGCTTTTGATCCCTAATGTCTAGATACTGAACTTAAATTTTGTCCTCTTCTTTTGATTTACCTGAAAGCTATGTTTGGTTTCGACTCTTGGGGTAATTTTGAATTTTATCACATAAAACAGAAATTCTCAAGTAATTTATTTTGATGTCCCATTTCATAAAGAGTTGATAAGTATTCCCCATTTTCATTATAAATATCTGAGCAAAATGCATTAATTTCTTTATTCTGTTCAAACTGTACCACTATCTGTGTGCCCACCAAATTTAAGAATTTTAGATGTAAAAGTGATGCTGTCTTGACCTCCTATTAAATATATATTCCCATGATTTTTGCACAAAAATTTAAAATTTAGCATATGTTTAGTGGGTCACTCCCTTTTTATTAATACTAAAGTACAATATTATTGCATATGTATAACATAATGGACACAATATACTTTTCATGAAATGTGAAACTGTTCTCTAGTCAATTGTATCATGGTGAGTATTGATTACATTTTTCACAGGAATCTTTTTTAACAGTTTACTGTACTTTGACAGGTACCAGAGGTTTGAGAAGGCTTTTCTATTGGCAGTAGATATTGGTTCACGAGACCTGTTCATGGTGAGTAATTCTCTTACTTTTCTATGTCAGGTATGGATCTGTACTTTTGTTTGTATTTGTACATTCAAAATAAGAACAGTATCAAACACAACTTCAAACAAGCAACAGGCAGATGTACTGATGGCACACACTGTCCTTAGGAAATTGACCAAAATGACGCGAAAGAACTATTCTTGACCTTTTCTTAAACCCAACCTTAGGCCTATTTTGTATTTGCAGATAATACTTTAAACAATGGGATTTTTACCTTGTTTTATGACTGATTTAGTTGACACCTTTTGGTCTAAGGTACTTGATAGTTCTTATACATCCTCTGAAGAGGTATAACTGTTTTACTTGAAATGCAGAGCTGGTACATGTTTACGAAACTAAAATTTTCAATATGTCACTCTTGCAAATTAAAAGTTTCTGCTATTATTTTTCAAACAAAATAGCTGAAGTGTAAATTCAAAGACTGACTTTTAACCATTAGTTTGTCTCATGTTTAATGAATGATAAAAGTAAAATTTAACATACTGTATGTTGCAAGTCTGGTCCTTCTTTCCAAAGTTCCAGCACCAGAATGCCACAGTGAGTTTGGATAGACAAAGCTAATGGTACTTACAGATCTCACAGCATGCTTCTTCCAAGCCAAAACTTCGGGGGTAAATAAAAGCATAAAAAGAAGAGTGTGTTTGTCAGGGGAGTGAGACTATGCAAATAGAAGCGATGGTTGGAGTTTGTGTGAGTAATTCAGAAGATGCAGGCATGTAAAAAGCACAGTGTTATGATGGTCATAGGGGATTTCAGTATGCAGGTAGATTGGGAAAATCAGGTTGGTGCTGAATCCCAAGAGAAGGAATTTGTTGAATGCCTATGTGATGGGTTTTTAAAGCAGCTTATGGTTAAGTCCACTAGGGAAGGGGAAATTCTGAAATGGGTGTTTGTAATGAAACAGATTTGATTAGGGAGCTTAAAGTAAAGGAACCCTAAGGAGACAGGGATCATAATATGATAGACTTCACCCTGCAATTTAAGAGGGAGAAACTAAAGTCATATGTATCAGTATTACAATGGAGTAGAAGGAGCTACAGAACTATGAGAGAGGAGTTGGCTAAAGTTGAGAGAAAGAGGACACGAGCAGGGATAACAGCAGAGCAGCAGTGACTATAAGAAGAAGCATTCTAAAGGGAGGTGAGGCAACCATGGTGAGGAAGAGAAGTTAAAAGATGACATAAAAACTGAAGTAACTCACGTAGAATGCTGGAGGCACTCAGCAGGTCAGGCAGCATCTATGGAAAAGTTTTCAAAGTTGGCATTTTTCTTCCGAGGCCCTTGGAAAGGAAGAGGTAAGGAGGTAGGGAGAGAGGAAGGAATACAAACATGGAAGGTGATAGGTGAAGCTAGTTGAGGGGGAAGGTAGGTGTGTGGGAGAGGGGGTATGAAGTAAGAAGCTCCTTCCCGCTTACAACCAATTCACATGTTGTCGATCTCTTCAACAATTTTCCCTACTCTGATTGCCTAATTTTCACTACACATGTTCAGTCCCTATATACTTTTATCCCCCTTCAAGAAAGCCTTAAAGCTCTCTTTCTTTCTAAACAACGGACCTAACCACATCCCTTCCACCACCATTCTCCTCAGTCTGATGGAACTGGTCCTCACATTTGACAATTTTTCTTTTGCTCCTCCCATTTTCTCCAAACTCAAGGTGAAGCCATGGACCCCAGCTACACCTTCATTTTCGTTGGCTAGGTGGAACAGTCCATGTTCCAACCATTCACTGGTAACGCTCCCCAACTGGTTCTGTGCTACATTAATGACTACCTTTGTACTGCTTCATGTACCAATGCTGAGCTCATCAATTGCATCAACTTTGCCTGCAATTTCACCCTGCCCTCAAATTCACTTGGTCTATTTCTGACACCTTTCTCTCCTTTCTCAATATCTCTGTCTCCATCTCTGCACAGACATATATTGTTATATATTTTATAAACCTACTGATTTTCACAGCTATCTTGACTATGCCTCTTCCCAACCTGTCACTTGTAAAAATGCCATTGCCTTCTCTCAATTTCTCTGTCTCCACTGTTTCTGTTCCCAGGATGAGGCTTTTATTTCATAGAAACATAGAAGCATAGAAAACCTACAGCACAATACAGGCTTTTTGGCCCACAAAGTTGTGCCGAACATGTCTCTACCTTAGAAATTACTACAGTTACCCATAACCCTCTACTTTTCTAAGCTCCATGTACCTAGCCAAAAGTCTCTTAAAAGGCCCTGTTGCCGGCAGCCCGTTCCACGCACTCACTACTCTCTGCATTTAAAAAAACTTACCCCTGACATCTCCTCTGTACCTACTCCCCAGCACCTTAAACCTGTGCCCTTTTGTGGCAGCCATTTCAGCCCTGGGAAAAAGCCTCTTGACTATCCACACAAATCAATGCCTCTCATCAGAACATCAGAAATGTCCTTTTTCTTCAAAGAACAGTGTTTCCCTTCCTCTACCATTGATGCTGCCCTCATCTGCATCTCTTCCATTTCCTGAACGTCCACCCTCACCCCATCTTTCCCTGTCTTAGCAGCGATAGAGTTCCTCTTGTATTTGCCTATCATTCCATGAGCACCCACATCCAGCAAATCATTCTCTTTAACATCCACTATCTTCAGTGGGATCCTACCACTAAACATATTATTAACTCCCCAGCATTCTCCACTTTCCGCAGGGGTCACTCTCTCCATGATTTCCTTGTCCTTCCTTCCCTCCCCACTATTCTCGCTCCTGGTGCTTACCCCTACAAGTGGAACAAGTACTACACCTGCCCATTCACCTCCTCTCTCTCCACCATTCAGGGCCCCAACAGTCCTTCCAGGTAAGGCACCACTTCAGCTGCAAGATTGTCGGGGGGCATCTACTGTATCCATTGTTCCCAGTGTGGCCACCTGTACGTCAATGATACCCAGCATAGATTAAAGGACCATTTTGTCGAGCACCTTTGCTACATCTGCAACAGGGAGGATTTCCCAGTGGCCAACCATTTTAATTTCAATCCCCATTCCCATTCTGACATGTCTGTACATGTCTGTACATGGCCTCAGGCTGGAAGATCAACTCCTTGTACTCCATATTGGAAAGACTCTAATATGACGGCATTAATATCTATTTCTCTAACTTCCAGTAATTTCTCCATCTTCCTCCTTCTCTCCTTTTCCATTCCCTATTCTGGCTCACTTTTTACCCCTTCTCCTCACTTGCCTAAACCTCCCTCTGGTGCTCTCCTCCTCCTCTTTATCCTTTGGTACATTCTCCTCTCCTATCAGATTCCTCCTTCTTCAGCCCTTTACCTTTTACATCTATCATCTCCCAGCTTCTCACTTCATTCCCCCTCACCTGGCATCACCTATCACCTTCCAGCTAGTACTCCTTGCCCTCTGCCCCACCACCTTATTCTGGCTTCTTCCCACTTCATTTCCAGTCTTGATGAAGGATCTCGGCCTGAAAAGTCGACTCTTTATTCCTCTCAGTGGATGTTGCCTGATTTACTGAGTTCTTCCAGTGATTTGTGTTTGTCACTCTGGATTTACAGCATGTGCAGCATCCCTTGTGTTTATAAAAGCAAGAGGCCATACAATTTAGTGGGAAGATAGATAATTGGAAAGTTGTTAAAAAGCAACAGATGGCAACAAAAAGTCATAAGGGGAGAAAAGATGGAATATGAAGTTAAGCTAGCCAATAATATAAAAGAGGATACCAAAATCTTTTTCAGATATACAGTGATGCTCGAAAGTTTGTGAATCCCATTGAATTTTCACTATTTGTGCATAAATGACCTAAAATGTGACCAGATCTTTACATAAGTCCTAAAACTTGATAATGTGAGTCCAATTAAATAAATAACACAAAAAATTATACTTGTTCATTTATTTATTGAGAAAAATGATCAAATTTTACATGTATTTGTTGGAATAAGTATGTGAACCTCTGTGTTAATACCTTCTACAAAAGCTATTTGGAGTCAGGTGTTCCAATCAATGAGGTGAGATTGGAGGTGTGGGTTGTAGAGGTGCCCTGCTCTTTAAAAAAGACACACAAAGTCAGGTTACTGACAGAGCCTGCTCTTCTCAAGAAAGATCTGTTTTTGTGCACCATGTCTTGATCAAAACAATTTTCAGAGGACTTTAGAAGAAGAATTGTAGAGATGCGTGAAGCTGAAAAAGGCTACAAAAGTATTTGTAAAGACCTGAGTATTCATCAGTCCACAGTAAGAGAAATTGTCTACAAATGGAGGAAATTCAGTACTATTGCTACTCTCTCTAGGAGTGGGCACCCTGTAAAGATCACACCAATTGCACAACATGCAATCCTGAAGGAGGTGAAAAAGAACCAAGGGTAACAGCAAAAGACTTGCAGAAATCTCTAGAACTTGCTAAAGTCTCTGCTCATGTGTCCACTATAGGCAATACACTGAACAAGAATGGTGTTCATGGAAGGACACCATGGAGGAAACCACTGTTATCCAAAAACAACATTGCTGCACATCTCAATTTTGCACAAGACTACCTTGGATGTTCCACAACACTTCTGGGACAATGTTCTGTGGACAAATAAGACTAAGATTGAACTTTTTAGCAGAAATGCACATTGCTTTGTTTGGAGGGAAAAGGGCACTGCACACCAACACCAAAACTTCATCCTGACTGTGAAGCATGGTGGAAAGAGCATCATGGTTTGAGGCTGTTTTGCTACCTTAGGGCCTGGACAGTTTGCAATCATTGAGGGAACAATGAATTTAAAATTGTATCAAGACATTTTACTGGAAAATATTAGGGTAGCAGTCTATTGCCTGAAGCATAATAGAAGTTGGATAATGCAGCAAGACAATTATCTGAAAGATAAGAATAAATTAACAACAAAATGGTTAAAAAAGAACATTTGTGTTTTGAAATGGCCAGGTCAAAGTCCTGACCTTAATCCTGTAGATGTGTTTGGAAGGACCTGAAGAAAGCAGTTCATGCAAGGAAGCCCACCAGCATCCCAGAGTTGAAGCGGTTTTAAAAATTCCTCCAAGCCGATGTGCAGGACTGATCAACAGTTACCAGAGATGTTTGGTTGAAGTTATATGCTGTACAAGGGGGTCACATTAGTTACTGAAAGCAAAGGTTCCCATACTTTTTCCAACAGATACATGTATAACACCCTGGTTAAGATTTTCACCGCTGTGCTATAGGTATTTCATTATAGTTTTCTGTAAGACCAGTCTGTACTGCTCTCAGCTTGTTTGGGTTTGAGCTGAGATAAGAAACTTAGTTATTCAACTTAGGAATGTGTAGTCAACCAATAAGGATGGTAGACTTGGGAGGAGCTTCTAGAGGACACAGGCAGAGAGGTCTCTTGACAGGAGCTGGAAGAGGATAGGAGGTAAAAGATGGCTGAGGATGCCATCCCTGTTGCACAGGGTGCTTTGCGCAGATGAATGGTTTCAAGAAGGAAGAACCAATACTCCAGTGGGAGACCCTTTTGTTCGAGATGAATTTCGAGCGACATTGGGAATGTGGTGTGTGTTTTCACGCAGACAGAGCATCCTGTGCGTGAGTGACAAACAAGTTCAAGATGAGCTCCAACTTAAGTGCACATTTGACTGTTTAAGATTAATGAGCCCTTTTTTTTCTTTCTTTCATTTAAGAACTGTTTGCTTAACTTAGCATTCTTAAATATACTTTTTAATGGTATGCAGTGAACAATCTGTTATTTCATGACAAGAGCAGTAAATTACACAGCATTCATACAAACTGGGGTTTGGGTGGGCAAGACATCCCAACCTCATGGATTTAACAGGACCAAAGTTATATACACCCTAGATGAACGAAGCCAGTGAAGGGTATTGTTTATCACTGCAGAATCTGGTGGCTATTAGCGAGGGGCTAACGAGCCAGTTTTCCAGAGACACCCAGCATAAGAGGGTTTCACGTGTAATATTGGATCATTTTTCTCAATAAACAAATGAACAAGTATAATGTTTTTGTGTTAGTTATTTATTTGGATTCTCTTTATCTAGTTTGATGACTTGTGTGAAGATTTGATCACATTTTAGGTCATATTTGTGCAGAAATAGAGAAAATTCTACAGGGTTCACAAATTAGCACCAAAGTATAAGTAAAAGAGAGAAGAGTGGATATTAGACTGTTGGAAAATGATGTTGGAGAGACAGTAAAGAAATGGTGGACGAGCTGAAGAAGTATATTATATCAGTCTGTATTGTGGAAGACATCAGCAACGTGCCAGAAATTTGAGTCAGTGAGTGTAGTCACTATTACTGAGGCCAGTGTGCTTGGGAAACTTAAAGGTCTGAGGGTGGCTGTCACCTGGACCAGGTTGACTATAGCCCAGGATTCCAAAAGTGGTAGCTAAAGAGACTGTGGAGGAATTAGTAGTGATCTTCCAAGAATCACTAGATTTTGGAATGGATTTGAAGAACTGGATAATTGCAAATGTCACTCCACTCTTTAAAAAGGGAGGAAGGCAAAGGACAGGAAATTCTAGACTAGTTAGCCTGACTTCAGTGGTTGGTAAGATTTTGCAGTCCATTATTAAGGATGATATTTCAGAGTACTTGGAGGGATGTGATAAAAGTAGACTGAAGTCAGTATGATTTTCTTATGGGAAAATCTTGCCTGACAAATCTATTGGAATTCTTTGAGGAAGTATCAGTCATGGTCTTCTCCAATCAGAAGCCTTGGATGAACCATGAGATCTGCAATCTGCTGAGAGCCAGATCAGAGGCATTCAAGTCAGGTGACCAAGAAAATTATGAGAGGTCCAGATACAATCTCCAGAAAGCCATCTCACAGGCGAAGTGGCAATTCCGGACTAAACTTGAATCAACAAAGGATGCTTGATAGTTAAGGCAGAGCTTGAATACTATCACCTCATAAAGTTATATTAAGCAACATAGGTGATGGCAGGGCTTCACTTCCAGTCCCTTGAGTTCAATGCCTTAAATGTTCACTTTGACCATCAAAACATGGAGGAACCATCACAAACTCCTACATCCCCTGATGATCCTATGACTTCAGTCTCTGAGGCTTAAGTATGAGCAGCCTTCAGGAGGGTGAACCCATGAAAATCATCTGGCTCAGACTGGGTATCTGGCCAAGTACTAAAGATCTGTGCTGATTAACTGGCTGGAGAGTTCACTGAGATCTATAATCTCTCACTTCAGCCATATGATACCCACCTGCTTCAAGTATATCGATGCCCAAGAAGTGCGTGGTGACCTGCCTCAATGATTATCACCCACTTACATCCACGGTGATGAAGTGATTTGAGAGGTTGATGATGAAGCATATCAACTCCTGTCTGAAAAACGAATTACTATAGATACGCTTCAATTTGCCTACCTGAGCAACAGGTCCACAGTAGATGCCATCTCATTGGCTTTTCACACAACCCTGGAACATCTGGACAGCAAAGGTGGTTACATCAGGATGCTCTTTATTGACTATAGCTCAGCATTCAATACCCTCATTCCCTCAAAATTAACCAATATGCTTCAAGACCTTGCCCTTTATACCTCTTTGGGTAATTGGGTCCTGGATTTCCTCACTTGCAGATCCCAGTCAATTCAGATTGGTAACAACATTTCTTCCATGATGTCCAACAGCACTGGTGCATCTGAAGGCTGTGTGCTTGGTCCCCGCTCTGCTCACTTTACTCTTATGATTATGTGGTTAAGCATAGCTCCAATGCCATATTCAAGTTTGCTGATGACACAACTTTCATATCCTGAATCAAAGGTGGTGATGAATCTTCATATAGGAGGGAGATTGAAAATCTGGCTGAGTGTTGCCATTACAACAACCTCTTACTCAATGTCAGCAAGACCAAGGAGCTGATTATTAACTGCAGGAGAAGGAAGCCAGAGGCCCCTGAGCTAGTCCTCACTGGAGGATCAGAGGTGGAGAGGATGAGCAACTTTAAATTCCTTGGTTTCAGAAGACCTGTTCTGAGTACAGCAAGTAAGTACAATTATGTAGAAAGCCAGGCAGTGCCTCTACTTCCTTGGGAGTTTGCGGAGATTTGGCATGACATCTAAAATGTTGACCAACTTCTATAGATTGTAGTGGAGAGTATATTGACTGGCCTGGCTGCATCACAGCCTGGTATGGAAACACCAATGCATTTGAACAGAAAATCTTAAAAAAGTTGGTGGCTTATGGCCCAGTCCATCATGGGTGAAGTCTTCCTCACTATTGAGCACATCTACATGAAATGCTATTGCAGGAAAGCAGCATCCATCATCAGGGCCTTCCTCCAACCTGGACATGCTGCCATCAGGAAGAAGATACAAGAGCCTCAGGACTCACACCACCATGTTCAGGAACAGTTACTACCCTTAAGCCACCAGGTTCTTGAACCAAAGGGGATAACTTCACTCAATTTCACTTGCTCCATCATTGATATGTTCCCACAATCAATTGACTCACTTTCAAGAGCTCCTCATCTCATGTTCTCGATACTTACTGTTTATTTATTCATTATAATTATTTATTTAGATTTTTATTTGCACAGTTTGTTATCTTCTGCACTCTGGTTGAACATCCAAGTAGAGCAGTCTTTCATTGATTCTGTTTCGATTATTATCAGAACATTGGAGCTGTTCACTCAAGTTGCCTCCTTGGTGGTACCCTGGAAAATTTATTGAGTATGTGCACAGGAAAATGAATTTCAGGGTTGTATATGGTGACATATATGTACTTTGATAATAAATTTACTTTGAACTTTGAAATAACAGGCAGGATAGACAAAGGCAAGTCAGTGCATATTGTTTACTTGGAACACATTGTTCAGAAGGTGGTACACATGAGGCTGTTAAACAAGGTAAGAGCCCATGGTATTACAAAAAAGATCTTAGCATGGATAGGGGTTTGGCTGACTGGCAGACAGCAAAGAGTGGGGAGAAAAAGGGGAGCCGTTTCTGGTTGGCTGCCAGTGACTAGTGCTGCATCACATGGGTCAGTGTTGGGACCACTACATCTCACATTATATGTTAATAATCTGGATAACAGAGTTGATGGCTTTATGGCTAAGTTTGTGGTGATACAAAGAAAGTTGGAGGGACAGGTCATGTTGAAGAAGTAGGAAGTCTACAAAAGAACTTGGACAGATTAGGAGAGCGGGCACGGAAGTGATAGATTAAAACAGTTTTGGGAGGTGCATGGTCTTGCAGTTTGATAGAAGGAATAAAGCCTTTTACTGAAATGTATGGCCATAAATTTTTGAAACGGTGCAAATTCAGAAATCAGAGATGCAAAGGGACATGGGAGTCCCATTGCAGCATTCCCTAAAGGTTAACTTGTAGGCTAAGTCTGTAGTAGTGAAAGCTAATGTAATGTTAGCATTGATTTCAGGAGGACTAGAATATAAAAGCAAGGATGTAATGTTGAGGCTTTGTAAGACATTGGTCAGACTACATTTGGAATATTGTTAGCCATTTTGGATTCCATATCCAAGGAAGGATGTGCTGGTTTTGGAGAGGTTCTAGAAGAGGTTTATATGAATGATCCTGGGAAGGCAAGGAAGGTATGAGGAGCATTTGATTGTTCTTTGTCTGTATTCATTGGAGTTTAGAAAGATGAAGGGGGATTCATTGAAACCTATTGAATATTGAAAGGCCTAATCAAATGGACATAGAGAAAATGTTTTAAAATTCTGTTGTCTGGAGATTAAATTTATGCCATATGTATTTTTGGATCCACTAAACTATATTAACAATGGGAGAATAATTCTGTTTGATGAGCACTCTTTCCTAAATTTGTAATAGTTTAGAAAAGTGTGATTTTAATCTGTTTTGTTTGTTTAAGAAGCTTATTGCTTTAATTTTAAGTGATTGAGATTAACCGATTTTGTTTTCATATCTTAAAGGACATTTACTATGTTGCTTTGGATAAGAGTGAAATGGCCCTGGCTGAAGTGGCTAAGAAGAAAGCTAATGAGATTGATGTGGAATCTATGACAAGTGAAGTTGGTAAGAATTTTTAAAATTCTGTTTGAAAGGAAAATATCTGATCTTTTTTATATCAATTTTATTTAAAATATCTCTTATTTGCAGCTTGATTTGAAGATTCTTTCAAAGGATTAATCAGAATTAATATTGCATTTTGTAGTCATTGTAAAATATGTATGTGTTATGCTCTAAAAGAATCTACACACACCTTTGTGGAACTTCATTTGAATTGAGCAAATTGAGTTCGGTGATGTGCCTCAGAGCTTCACAATTATATTATTAATATTCAATATTACGCAATAGATATCAGCAAATTAACAATGGAAGACTTCAGAGCCCAGCTGGAGTACCATATATAGTTCCATTCACCGCACTATAGGATGTGATAATGCAGAAGGTACAGATGTTGCTTGGAGTGACTAAAGAGTCTAGCTCTATTTTTCCTGGAGTAGAGAAGATTAAAAGAGGACTTCATTGAGAGATATAAAATTATGAAGGGTATAGTTAAGGTAGACTACTAGAATCTTTTCCCTTATCAGAAGTGAATAAAGGTAGAGAACAGAGGTTTTAGATCAAAGGTAAGAGTTTTCATAGGGATCTGAGGGGTGGGGGGAGATCCCTATAAGAGATATAGAAAGCAGTGAGTACCTTAAATGAAATGCTTTGAGAGACTAGTGGAACAAAGTCACTGACAGCATTTGAAATTTGTCTGCCAAGACATTGAAGGCAATAAGCCATGTTAATTAATTCAGATGGGTGACCACTGGTCAGCATGGGCATTGGTGGGCTGAATGGTCTGTTTATATGCTATATGTTTGAGTTATGTTACTTACAAGCTACTGAATGTCTTCAAAAGTCCAATAATACAATGTATCATCACCTCTTGTATCAGAAATTCCAAATTCCGCAAATCCTCCAAAATCCAAATTTTTTCAACCACTAACATGATGTCACATGGAAAATTTTACAGGGCACATGGGAAGATTCCCAAGTGAATCACAGATAGAAAACAGAAAAACACTGTGTAAAGCAAAAACTGATCTTGATTGTGCATTGTAAGAATCCATTTATCAGTGTTGGTGTGAACATATGCCGCTTAACAGATGCTGATCATGAAACAAGCAAACATGAATTGAGAGTTGAAGGTAATTGTGAATATTCAGCAGGCTGGTTGTAGAAATTGAGCAAAACAATGACCCCAAGCATAAAGCCAAAACTAGACAGGAATGGCTTAAAAACAACAAAGTTAGTGTCCTGGAGTGGCCAAGTCAGAGTCCAGATCTCAATCCAATTGAGAATTTGTGGCTGGACTTGAAAAGGGCTGTTCACTCACAATCCCCATGCAATCTAACAGATACAATGGTATCAGTGAATGTGGCATGACTCATATGGTGGGGATGATTGACAATAAATGTTGCTTTCTTGAGGTAATGCCTCCTGTAGTTATAGTATATAACTACAGTGGGGGTTGGAGTATGTGTCTTTATTGTATTGGGTAGAGTCCACTACTCTCTGCAGCTTCTTGCATTCCTGTACATTTGAATTGCTGTACTGGACCATGATGCAGTCAGGATACTTTCAACAGTGCATACCTTAACCTCCTTAGAAAGTAAAGATATAGACATGCTTTCCTTACAATTGTATCTATGTGCTGGGCTCAGGACAGGTCATCCGATATTTTAACACTAACCAGGTGATCTACCTCACTGCAGTAAGCTGATTCATCCAATCATCAGCAATTTTGAAGATAGCATTGGAGCTGTGCTTAGATGTGCAATTGTGTGTATAAAGAGTAGAGCAGGGGGCAAAGCATATGATCTTTGGAGGTGCACTTGTGCTGGTAGTCATTGGTGAGGAGATATTTTTAGAATCCTCACTGAGTGAGATCTGCTGAGAGGAAGTCGAATATCCAATTCAAGGGTACATTTAATGTCAGAGAAATATATACAATATACATCTTGAAATGCTTTTTCTTTGCAACCATCCACAAAAACAGAGTGCCCCCAAAGAATGAATGACAGTTAAATGTTTGCACCCCAAAACCCCCCAGCTCCCCTCCCTCCCTCGCATATGCAGCAGCATTGCAACAATCCCCCCACCAGCAAAAAAAAAGTCAGCACCCCCCCCCCCACCGAACACTCAAATGTACAGCAAAGCAACAGCAAAGACACAGACTTGCAGTACCCCAAAGACTACTCGTTCACCCAGTATTCAACATAACACAGGCTCTCTCTCTGGTATCACAGTGAGAGGGGAGACATAACAAACAGCTCACTGATTTACGATATTAAGTCTGTTGCATCGCTTTTTCTGAGCACTGTGCCCAAAGATCTCAGGTCTCTGGGCACATAGCCAGAGATCTTCCGACTCACACTACACGCTGATCTTCTGCTAGGACACCAACCTTCGATCTGCTCGTCTCCAGAGCCACGAGATCTTGGACCTCCGAAAGCAAGCTAAGCTCATAAGCTGCATCCTTGGCTTGTTGAGTAACAGCCAGTCATAAAAAGAGCAGGTCCCATTCCCTCAAAGAACTGAAGTCAACATGGAACTCCAGGTCAGGGTGTTCAAAGGAACCCCAAAAGGGAAAAATAGAGATATTAAAGATGGAAGTGGAGCTGTTTCTGAAGAGGCAAGCAAAGGAGTCACTGTTTCACGCCATCATAACTAAGCTCCACCGTTCAGTGCCATTTGCAGGTCTTGAAGTATGACAATGGGTTTGGATGGTACGTTCCTTTTGTCCAAATGGTCTAGAACCAAAGAAATGCATCTGCTGTTGGCTTGTTGTGGGATTATACAAATTGGAGCAGATTATTTTATTCAAAGATACAGCCATTCGAGCCACACTGCCCAGCAATCCCCAACAACCCTGATTTAACCCTAACTCAATCAGGGTACAATTTACAATGACCAATTAACCTACCCGGACTGTGGGAGGAAACTAGAGGACCCAGAGAAAACCCACACATTCCACAGGAGGACATACAGAGACTCCCTACAGGTAGAAGTTGATTCACTCTATAACCATCTTCTCAAAGCACTCCATTACAAATATTTCTCTTGGAGTAGAAAAGGTTGCAGGGAGAATTGAAAATATTTAAATTTGTGAACAATTTAGATTGAATATATAAAAATTGTTTCCAATAGCTAAAGGACTGATTGCCAGAATACAGATTTATGATAATTAGTAAATGACATGACTAGAAACATTTTCACAAGCAAAGACTCACAAGGTTAAGGGAAATATATCAATTTAGATAGATTATTGATTATTGATTATTGGGCATGTAAAGGTTAGACAATCATTTTCAAGATGACAAATTGTAGCTTGTAGAATTTGTCCTGCTCAGTGCTTGGTCTTCAGCTATTTACAGTTGATATTGCTAACTTGGGAAAGGATCGAGTGTAATGTAACCATATTTGCTTCTAATGCAATAGTAGACAGGAAAATAAATTCTGAGGAGCGCATTTGGCCTGCAAAGTCGTAAGGTTTAGTTAAATGAATGTTCATGAGTATGTCCGAACAGGTTCCAAGTCTGAAACATGGCCATGAATCGAGTTTTCACACAGCAGGTGCTGTTTGCAGCCCTGAAGCAGCAGGCAAATCCCTCCCATTGATCTTCCAAATGATAGTTCGTAAGGACAGACTGTAGATAAGTTGGGTGTTTGTGTGCTGGGCAGTACCTGCAGTAATACTCTAATAACTAACTGGCAGTAGCATTTCAACAGTAAGTGAAAGGATTGGTCCATATAGGTTTAAGGAGATTACCCAAGAAAGAAGAGATTAAAAAAAAACTTTGGAAAAAAATTGGTGCTGGAGAATGTTAGTTAAACAATAATAAAATTACACACTAAATACTCCACCAATACTCCACAGTCTTTTTCTAAAATTCATTGAAGGGATGTGGGCTTCTCAGGGATTGCCTTCAGGAAGGTAGCAGTGAGTTGCCTTTCTCATTGAAGTCTTTGAGGTGTGGATATACGGGAGCCCCACCCCCCCCTTACAAAGATAGAATGTTCCTATGAAACCTTTCTTAAGCCAAAATGGCGTAAAGCGAAGAACCATTAATTTATATGGGAAAAATTATCGTAAAAGCGAAAATCCTCTTTGTAATGTGAAAACAGGTACTAATGTACGTCTTTTGTAACAGCAAAATGGCGTAAAGCGAACATTCGTAAAGCAGGGGACACTTGTACTGCGTACTATTAGAGAGGGAGGAGTTCCAGGATTTTGACTCAGCATCAAAAAAGGCAAAATATTTCCAAGTCAGGATGGTGTGTGGCATGGAAGGTAATTGACAGTTGGTAATGTTGCTAAGCTTTTGATCCCCTTGTCCTTTGGGTAGAGTTCATGGGTTTGGAGTGACCTGTCCATTGGATTTCAGTGAATTGCTACAGAGCATCCTGTAAATGAAACAAACTGCTGTCATTGTGTGAAGGATGAGTGAATGGTGACAGAAGGAGTGCACATCAAGCATGGATTCAAGCTTCTTGAGTATTATTGAAGCTGTACTCATAGAGTTGTAGAGTCATACAGCATAGAAGCAGACCGTTTGGCCCAACTCATACATATCAACAAGATGCCCATGTAAACTAGTCCCATTTGCCCACATTCAACCCATATACCTTAATCTTTCCTATCTGTGTTCCTATTCAAATGTCTTCTAAATGTTGTTACTGTGACTGCCTCAACTACCGTAGATTCCGGACTACAGAGCGCACCTGATTAAAAGCCGCTGGCTCTAATTTTAGAAATAAAATCAATGTTTTAATTGTAAAGGCCGCATCGGATTTTAGGCCGCACCGGATTTTCGGCCGCAGGTGTCCCACGTTGTAATATGAGATATTTACACAGAAAGATATTACACGTGAGGATTTTTTTAACTTTTAATTAAATCCATATGGTAACAAAAACAAATACCTATTGCAAATGCTTTTTTTCGAATCGTGCCCGTACGCGGCTACTTTTAAATATACGTTGCGTATACTTCTTTACTGAACAACATTCCAATATCTCCTAACGACTGGTAAAAATATATATATATTGCAGCCTACCAGGAAAAGTTATTGATCACCTTTAACTTAAAAGCAAAGTTCGCTCAGATCCAAAGCCGCTCGCGTAATGCGCTCCCCCCCTCCTTTCCGTTTATCGCAAACCGGCATTTTCCCACAAGACACCGCGAAACCGGGTGTGACGTCATAGCATCCCGCGATGTAGTACAGAAAACAAATATAGTTTAAACTAAGTAGGCAGCACAATGCTTCGAGTGTTTTCCATGTTGATGAGGGTGAGTACAAATGACTGATTTACAATAATTTAATTGTGAAAGTGCGCTTGATTTATCGTAGAATTTCATTGGACCTCTGTGAACTACTCATCAATTTTATTGGTCTACTGTTATGAGGCAAAATGTTTACGAGGCGGCATGAAAAAAATCATGCATTAGCCGCTTCGGATTATTGGCCGCAAAGTTCAAAGCTGTTCAAAATGTGGGAAAAAAGTAGCGGCTTAAAATCCGGAATCTACGGTACTTCTGCTGACAGATCATTCCATATGTGAAACCCTCTCCATTGTAAAAATTTGACTCTCAGATTCCAGTTAAATCTTCTTAAACCTCACCATCTAGTTCTTGATTCCTCAATCCTGGGAAAAAAGACTGTGCATTTATCCTATCTATGCCCCCTCAGTCTCCTATACTCCAAAGAAAAAAGTCCTAGCCTGAAGAGCCTCTCCCTATTACCCAGTCCTTCAAGTGCTGGCAACATCCTCGTAAACTTCCAGTTTAATGGCATCTTTCCTATAGCAGGTTGACCAAAACTGAGCACAAGGGCAGCCTCACCAACATCTTTTAAAACTGCAGCATAACATTCCAACTTCTATACTCCATTCCCTCTGATGAAAGTCAATGTGCCAAAGGCTTTCTTCACCAGCATGTTCAGAAGCAGGTGAAAACATGGCCAACAGGAGCCATCTCTGCTCTTCAAGACTGCTTTGAGTACACTGACTGGCACATGTTCAGGGAGGCTGCAACCGACGGCGACTCTACCAGCTTAGAAGAGTACACAGCATCAGTGACCAGCTACATCAGCAAATGCATTGATGATGTTACTCTGTCCAAGACCATCACTATACGTGCCAACCTGAAACCATGGATGACCACAGAGGTGCATGCGCTGCTGAGGTCCCGCGACTCCGCCTTCAGAGCAGGCGACTAGGCAGCTCTAACAACAGCAAGGACCAAACTGTCCCGAGCCATCAGAGGGGCAAAGCGTGCACATGCCCAGCTAATCCACAGTCACTTCCAGGACAGCGGCGACATGCAGCGCATGTGGAAGGGCATCCAGGACATCACCAATTACAAGACATCACCTGACTGTGCAGGTGATGCCTCCCTCCCAAATGCACTGAATAACTTCTACGCCCGGTTTGAGGTGGAAAATGACGTGGCGGTGAGGAAGTCCACCCCTCCTACAAATGACCAGGTGCTGTGTCTCTCCGTGGCCGACGTGAGAAGAACCCTGTGTAGGGTCAACCCATGGAAGGCTGCTGGACCAGACAACATCCCTGGTAGAGTGCTCAGAGGATGTGCAGACCAGCTGGCAAGTGTTCTCACTGACATCTTCAACATCTCCCTGAGCAGCGCCACCATTCCAACGTGCTTCAAGGCCGCCACCATCGTCCCCGTGCCAAAGAAGTCTTCAGTGTCCTGCCTAAATGATTACCGTCCCGTTGTACTTACATCCATCATCATGAAGTGTTTCGAGAGGCTCGTCATGAGATGTATCAAGACCCTGCTGTCCCCCTCACTGGACCCCCTGCAGTTTGCGTACCGTCCCAACCGCTCAACAGATGACGCCATTGCCACCACCCTCCACCTGGCCCTAACCCACCCGGACAAAAAGTTCAGCATTCAACACAATCATCCCTCAGAAACTGATTGGAAAGCTGAGCCTACTGGGCCTGCACACCTCCCTCTGCAACTGGATCCTAGACTTCCTGACTGGGAGACTCAGTCAGTCCAGATCGGGAGCAGCATCTCCAACACCATCACACTGAGCACGGGGACTCTCCAGGGCTGTGTGCTCAGTCCACTGCTGTTCACTCTGCTGACCCACGACTGTGCTGCAACACACAGCTTAAACCATATCATCAAGTTCGCCGATGACACGACTGTGGTGGGTCTCATCAGCAAGAACGACAAGTCAGCTTACAGAGAGGAGGTGCAGCGGCTAAAGGACTGGTGCAGAGCCAACAACCTGTCTCTTAATGTGAACAAAACAAAAGAGATGGTTGTTGACTTCAGGAGGGCACGGAGCAACCACTCCCCACTGAACATCGACGGCTCCTTGGTAGAGATCGTAAACAGCACCAAATTCCTTGGTGTTCACCTGACGGAGAATCTCACCTGGTCCCTCAACACCAGCTCCATAGCAAAGAAAGCCCAGCAGCGTCTCTACTTTTTGTGAAGGCTGAGGAAAGTCCATCTCCCACCCCCCATCCTCATCACATTCTACAGGGGTTGTATTGAGAGCATCCTGAGCAACTGCATCACTGCCTGATTCAGAAATTGCACCATCTCGGATCGCAAGACCCTGCAGCGGATAGTGAGGTCAGCTGAGAAGATCATCGGGGTCTCCCTTCCTGCCATTACGGACATTTACACTACACGCTGCATCCGCAAAGGAAACAGCATTATGAAGGACCCCACGCACCCCTCATACAAACTCTTCTCCCTCCTGCCATCTGGGAAAAGGCTCCGAAGCATTCGGTCTCTCACGACCAGACTACGTAACAGTTTCTTCCCCCAAGCTATCAGACTCCTCAATACCCGAAGCCTGGACTGACACCTTGCCCTACTATCCTGTTTATTATTTATTGTAATGCCTGCACTGTTTTTGTGCACTTTATGCAGTCCAGTGTAGGTCTGTAGTCTAGTGTAGCTTTCTGTTTTTTTTATTACTTAGTTCAGTCTAGTTTTTTGTACTGTGTCATGTAACACCATGGTCCTGAAAAACGTTGTCTAATTTTTACTATGCACTGTACCAGCAGTTATGGTCGAAATGACAATAAAAGTTGACTTGACTTGACTTGATTTGACTTGATGCCTACCTATGATGCCACTTTCAGGAAACGATGTATTGGTACTCCTTGGTTCCTGTATTTTGTAATACTCCCTAGGACACCACAATTCAATATAGAAGTCTTCCCAAAATGCAACACCTTATATGAATTAAACTCTTTTTGCCAATCTTTTTCTCACTTATGCGGCTGATGATGATCCTAAGACCATTATATATAGGAGCAGAATTAGGCCATTTGGTCCACCAACTCTGCTTCACCATTTCATTATGGCTGATCCAACTTTCTTCTCAGCCACAATCTCCTACCTTCTCCCCGTATCCCTTCATGCCCTGACTAATCAAGAATCTATCAACCTCTGCCTTAAATATACATTAAGACTTGGCTTCCACAGCTGCCTGTGACAAAGAATTCCACAGATCCATCACTCTCTGACTAAAGAAATTCCTCTTCATTTATGTTCCAAAAGGATATTCTGAGGCTGTGTCCTCTGGTTGTAGCACCATTCGATGGGTTTCAATGAGGACATTTCTCATCTTTTGAATTCCAGTGAACACAGGCCCAGAGCCATCAAACACTCTTCAATACTTGAATAATTTTGTGAACCTCCTTTGAATTCTCTCCAGTTTCAGCACATCTTTTCTAAGATAAGGGGCCCAAAACTGTTCACAATACCCCAAGTGAGGCCTCACCAGTGCTTTATAAAGTCTCAGCATTACATCCTTGCTGTTATATTCTAGTCCTCTTAAAATGAATGTTAACATTGCATTTACCTTCCTCACCACAGACTCATTCTGCAAATTATCCTTGAGGGAATCCTGCACAAGACCTCCTGAGTCCCTTTGTGCCTCAGATTTTTGTATTTTCTCTCCACTTAGAAAATAGTCAATCCTTTCAATTCTTCTACCAAAATGCATGACCATACACTTTCCAACACTGTATTCCATCTGCCATTTCTTTGCCCATTTTCCTAATCTGTGTATCCTCTGTATCCTGTATTCTGTATCCTCTCTACTTCCTCAAAATGATCTGCCCCTCCACCTATCTTCATATCATCTGCAAACTTTGCAACAAAGCCATCAATTCCATCATCCAAATCATTGACATATAACATAAAACTGACATCTAACTGTCATACATTCTTTGGGGCACTCCTCTGTTTTCATGGGTGCTTGCAAAGAAAAAGAATTTCAGGATGTATATTGTATACATTTCTCTGACATTAAATGTACCAATTGAAACCTATTGAAAAGATCGGTCCTAACACAGACCTCTGTGGAACACCATTAGTCACCAGCAGCCAACCAGAAAAGGCTCCCTTTGTTCCCACTCTTTGCCTCCTGCCAATTGGCCACTGCATTATCCATGCTAGAATCTTTCCTCATGTATGGCACCTTGTCAAAGGCCTTCTGAAAAGTCAAGTACACAATATCCACTGATTCTCCTTTGTCTATCCTGCTTGTTAGTTCTTCAAAGAATTCCAACAGTTCTATCAGGCAAGACTTTCCCTTGAGCAAACCATGCTGACTACAGTCTATTTTATCATATGCCTCCAAGTATCCTAATAATTGACTCCAACATCTTCCCAACCACTGATGTCAGACTAACTTCCCTATAGTTTTCTTCCTTCTGCCTCTCTCCCTTCTTAAAGAGTGGAGTGACATTTGCAATTTTTCAGTCTTCTGGAACCATTTCAGAACCTAATGATTCTTGAAAGATCATTATTAATGCCTCCACAGTCTCTTCAGCCACCTCTTTCAGAACTCTGGGGTGTACACCATCTGGTCTGGGTGACATAGCCACCTTCAGACCTTTCAGTTTCCCAAGAAACTTCTCCCTGGTGATAGTAACTTCACACACTTCATGACACCTGGAACTTCCACCATACTACTAGTGTCATGCACAGTAAAGACTGATGCAAAATACTTAATTCAGTTCATCTGCTAATTCATTGGCCCCATTACTACCTCTCCAGTATTGTTTTCCAGTGGTCTGCTATCCACTCTCACCTTTCTTTTACACTTTATGTGTCTAAAGAAACTTCTGGTATTCTCTTTAATATTATTGGCTAGCATACTTTCATATTCCATCTTTACCAAATGACGTTTTTAGTTGCCTTCTGTTGGTTTGTAGTCCTCGTGCATCAGTCTTCACTGTGGAAGATACGAGCAATGTGCCAGAGGTCCGTGAGTGTCAGGGAGTAGGTGTGAGTGCCATTGCTAGTACAAAGGAAAAAGTGCTAGGCAAACTCAAAGGTCTTAAGGTGGATCAGTCATCTGGACTAGATGGATTACATCCCAGAGTTCTGAAAGAGATTGCTGAAGAGATAACGGATGCATTGGTCATGATCTTTCAAGAATCACTTGACTCTGGCATGTTCTCAGAGGACTGGAAGATTGCAAATGTCACTCCACTCTTTAAGAAGTGAGGAAGGCAAAAGAAAGAAAATTATAGGCCAGTTAGTATAACCTCAGTGACTGGGAAAGTGTTGGAGTCTATTCGTAAGGATGAGGTTTCGAGGTACTTGAAAATGAATGATAAAATAAGTCAAAGTCAGCATGGTTTCTGTAAAGGGAAATCTTTCCTGACAAATCTGTTGAGAGTTCTTTGAGGAAGTAACAACCAGGGTGGACAAAGGAGAGGCAGTGGATATCATTTATTTAGATTTTCAGAAAGCATTTGTTAGTGTGCCACACATGAGGCTGCTTAACAAGATAATGGCATTACAGGAAAGATACTGGCATGGATAGCAGAATGGCTGACAGGCAGGAGGCAGTGAGTGGGAATAAAAGATGTCTTTTCTGGTTGGCTGCCGGTGATTAGTGGTGTTCCTCGGGTGTCAGTATTGGGACCATTGCTTTTCACATTGTTTGTCAATGATTTAGATAGTGGAATTGATGGATTTGTGGCAAAGTTTGTGGATGATGCAAAGACAGGTGAAGGGATAAGTAGTGCTGAGGAAGCAATGCAATTGCAGCAGGACTTAAGACAAATTGGAAGAATGGGCAAAAAAGTGGCAGATGGAATACAGTGTTGGGAAACATATAATAATACATTTTGGTAAAAGGAACAATAGAGCAAACTATTATCTAAATGGGGAGAAGGTTCAAATATCAGAGGTGCAAAGGGACCTGGGAGTCCTTGTGCAAAACTCCAAGAGGATTAATTTACAGATTGAGTCTGTGGTAAAGAAGGCAAATGCAGTGTTGGCATTTATTTCAAGGAGAATAATATATAAAAACAAGGAGATAATGCTGAGCCTTTATAAGACACTATTCAGGCCACACTTGGTGTATAATCAAAAGTTTTGGGTCCCATATCTCAGAAAGGATGTGTTGTCATTGGAGAGAGTCCAGAGGAAATGAAGGGGTTAACATATGATGAGCGTTTGGCAGCTTTGGAATTTAGAAGAATGTGTGGGGATCTCATTGAAATGTACCGAATGTTGAAATGATTATATGGCGTGGATGTGGGGAGGATGTTGCCTATGGTTGGTGTATCCAGAACTAGAGGGCACAGCCTCAAAATTGAGGGATGACCCTTAAGAACAGAGGTAAGGAGAAATTTTTTTAGCCAGAGAGTAGTAAATCTGTGGAATGTTCTGACACAGGCTGCGGTGGAGACCAAGTCCATGTGTATATTTAAGGAGGAAGTCAATCATTTCCTGATTGGTCAGGGCATCAAAGGATATGGTGAGAAGGCAAGTGTATAGAGTTGAGTGGAATCTGGGATCAGCCATGATGGAATGGTGGAGCAGACTCAATGGGCTGAATGGCCTAATTCTATTCTTATGTCTTATGGTCTTACCAATCCTCTAACTTCCCACTAATTTTTCCTCTATTATGTGCCCTCTCTTTGGTTTTTATGTTGGCTTTGACTTCTCTTGTGAGCCTCGGTTGTGTCATTTTCCTTTAGAATACTTCTTCCTCTTTGGGATGTATATATCCCGTGTCTTCCAAATTGCTTTCAGCAAGTCCAGCTATTGCTGCTCTGAAGTCATCCCTGCCAGTGTTCTTTTCCAATCAATTCTAGCCAACTCCTTTCTCATGCCTCTGTAATTCCCTTTACTCCACTCTAATACTGATACGTCTGACTTTAGCTTTTCCTTCTCAAATTTCAGGGTGAATTTGATCATATTATGATCACTTTCCCTAGGGTTCTTTTACCTTAAGCTCTCTATTCAATTCTGGTTCATTGCACAACACCCAATGCAGAGTAGCTGATCCTCTAGTGGGCTCAATCACAAGCTACTCTAAAACACCATCTCGTAGGCACTCTTGAAATCCGCCCTCTTGTAATCCAGCACCAACATAACTTTCCCAATTTATCTGCATATTGAAGTCCTGCATGACTATTGTAACATTGCCCTTTTGGCATGCATTTTCTATCTCCTGTTGTAATTGATAGGCCACATCCTAACTACTGTTTGTGGGTCTATATACAACTCCTATCAGGGTCTTTTTACACATGCAAATCCTTAGCTCAATCCATAATGGTTCAACACCTGACCCTATGTCACTTCCTAATGATTTGATTTCTTTTTTTTTTACCAACAGAGTAACGCCGCCCCCTCTGCCTTCCTGCCTATCCTTTCAATACCATTTATATCCTTGGCCATTAAGTTCCCAGCTTTAATCTTCTTTCAGCCATGATTCAGTGCTGCCTACATCATACCTACCAATCTGCAACTGTGCTGCAAGTCCATCTACCTTATTCGGTATACTGTGTGCATTCAGATGGAACACCTTCAGTCCCGTATTCACCCTTTTTGATTTTGTCCACCTTTTATGTTGCAACTCGTCCTGTTGAATGCAATTTTGCCCCATCAACAGCCTCTCCTCACTACACATTGCCTCTTATTGTGAACCGGCTACCTCATCTTCAGCGTTATTATCCACCTTTCCGACTATGCTTCTTGCATTGAAATATAGACAGCTCAGGACACTAGTCACACCATCCTCAACCTTTTGATTCCTGACTTTGAGGTCTTACCACCATCTGCCTCCACAAACTTTCCACTAACTGTTCTGGCATTCTTGTTCCCATTCCCCTGAAACTCTAGTTTAAACCCTACTGCAGAGCATTAACAAACCTTCCAGATAGGATATCAGTCCCCCTCCAGTTCCAATACAAACCGTCCCTTCTGTACAGGGATCTCCCAGTGGCTAGCCATTTTAATTCCACTTCCCATTCCAATATGTCCATCCAGGGCCTCCTCCACTATCATGATGAAACCACACTTGGGTTGGTGGAACATTTCGGTAGCCTCCAACCCATTGACATGAACATCGATTTCTCAAGCTTCCAGTAATGCCCCCCCCCCCCCCATTTCCCATCCCCTTTTTCCTCTCTCACCGTATCTCTTTACCTGCCCATCACCTCCCTCTGGTGCTCCTCCTCCTTTTTCTTCTTCTATGGTCTTCTGTCTCTTTCACCAATTAACTTCCCAGCTCCATACTTCACCCCTCACCCTTCAGGTTTCACCTATCACCTTGTGTTTCTCTCTCCCATCCCCCACACCTTTTAACTTTACTTTTTTTTATTCTGCCGAAGAATTTTGGCCCAAAACTCTTTTTCATAGAGGCTGCCTGGCCTGCTGAGTTCCTCCAGCATTTTGTGTGTGTTCCTTCTGTACAGGTCCCACTTTCCCTGGAAGAGAGCCCAATGATCCAAAAATATTGCGCTCTCCCTCCTTCACCAACTCCTTAGCCACGTATTAAGCTGTATAATCTTCCTAGTTTTCACTTCACTAGCACATGGCATGGGTAGCAATCCTAAGATCACTGTAGTTCTTGAGTTACTTGTTCACTCTCTATGATAGTTTCACATGCAAACTTACTCACCATGCCTTGTACATTCTTATCCAAATTGTTATTATACTGTAGATATAAAACAAGAACTGACCCTGTGGCATACCACTAGCCATGCCCTCTAACCTGAGAAACAACTTAGCACCATCTCCTTTTGCTTCCTACCATCAAGCCAATTCTGTATCCACACATCCAGATAAGTGGAAAGTATTCCATTACACTCCTGATTAGAATCTTGTAAATGGTGGACTGACTATAGGAAGTTAGGAGAAAAGTAATTCATTGCATGATACCTAGCCTCGGAATTGCTCTGTAGTCATATTTTGTATATATAGCTACTTACCTTCAATTTCTGGTAGCCTCCAGGAATTTTGTGGAGGGGGGATTCAGAGATTCAGTCTGTAGGTCTAACAGCTGGTTCATCAATCACTTCAGGGATGACAGAAGTGGAGTGGAAGCAAGTCTTTCTCTACCTTAAGAGAAAGCCAATGAAGACCAAAGATGATTCTTGTAGTCATGTTGTCTGAGTTCATAAAGCTGTGATGAACATGTTGCAGATTTTTAATAATGTTGTTACTGGATACTGGTTAGCTACTAGATGGGTCTTCTATCAGTCAAGACAGTGAATGCCCTGAGATTCCTTGAACAGTCCCTGTTGTGAATATTTGGCAATGTGGTGTGTGCATAGTTCTCTGGCAGTGTCCTAAGGGAATCTCAGTAAGTTAGCTTGTTTGGACATGACTAGATACATTTGATCACAAACACAAAGATGGCTCTGAGTGATATCCTAAGGTCTGTCATACCTTAGTGGGTCTTCCTCCTCCAACATTGCCTTCAGTTAGAGATACTTATAGTGACTGATTAGAAATAATCAGGAAAT
The DNA here is from genome assembly GCF_048418815.1 of Hemitrygon akajei. Lineage (NCBI taxonomy): Eukaryota > Metazoa > Chordata > Chondrichthyes > Myliobatiformes > Dasyatidae > Hemitrygon > Hemitrygon akajei. The sequence goes on along the minus strand of NC_133130.1, from coordinate 72,228,062 downwards.
AAACCAGCTCAGATAAAGATGGAGTTCAGTTTTAAGAGTCTTTTGTAAATTTCTTTCTTGCAAAAATCTAAACAAAGAAGGACTGAGTTGTTCCTAGCATCACAACATTTGCCAGCAATTCTGAATCATCATTAAAAAGTTGATTGCCTGAATAGTGTAAATAACCATTACATGGATTCTTTCACAAGGTGACACATCTTTTTGAATTAAAAAGCAAAATAAAAACAGATGCTGGAAATCTGAAGTTTAAAAAAAAGTACTTAGCAAGCCAAACAAGAATCATGGGGCCAAACATTACATAGCCTTGTAGAAAGAGTCCTTGTCCTTATTTCATACCCCCCTTAGATTTTACACCTCAACTGTTTTTTCTGGAACCTTGATTGCTTTGGTGTAACTTCCTTCATTCATGCATTCATACTGAACCTGACAATATCACAAATTCTCACTTTTACATGGTCTAACTCAGACTTTTCCATTTCTTCCACTTTTATATCTCAACTGTGACTGTTATCCATTTCAAAGGTTTCAAAGTTACATTCAATGCCAGAGAAATGTATACAATATACATCCTGAAATACCTTTTCTTCGCAACCATCCACGAAAGCAGAGTGCCCCAAAGAATGAATAACAGTTAAATGTTAGAACCCCAAAGAACCCCCCCCAGCCTCTCCCCCCCACACGTAAGCAGCAGCAAAGCAACGATTGCCCTAGTTTCCCACATCTGACTTCAGAATTCCTCCTTCAGTCCTGCTTCTTGTTCCATTCTTCTGGTTTCTTTGGAACCATCTTTCTTCTTCCCTTCACAGTAGTAATTCAGCTACATCAGATGTAATGCTCTGTACTAACCTCAGGCTCATGATGAATTCAGCATTTTGATGTTCTTTTATGATATAATGTATATTGGGTGCTTCACAGATATATGCTCCACAGTTGTAATGGTGAAAACTTAAAGATGTGGTTCACCTGATAGTGCTCATACCTCTGCATTAGGAAACAGTTCGAAATTTAGGCAGATATCAAAAGTATAAAGGAATTCAGAATTTTCTATGTTCAAAGTACATTTATTATAAAACAAATTATATGTTACTAAATATTACTTCTAGATTTGTTTCCTTGCAGGCATTTACAAGGGAAAAAAATAATTGTGGGGAAAATGGTACATTTCTTTTGCCTCTTAGATAAAGTTAAACCAAATCTTTTCATGTAAATAAGTTTTCACAGCTCCTTTGGAAAAATGGCAGTGAATTCTTTTGGTGTTGATCAGGGATTATTTATGGACGTATTTACATTGTGTGTGCTTGCTCTGGCCAGAGTGAATGTTGTGTTTCTGTACTACACCTGTGACACTTAAAAGTACTTATTTGGCTATGAAGAGTTTTGTTAAATCTGACATCATTAATTTTGCTAATGCCTGTGGAAAGAGAATTCAGAGAGAAAATAGTAATTCACGATTTTTTTTTGCCTTTTCCCAACATTGTTGCCGATAACAGAATTAGGACAAAAGAGTGAGATTTTGTCACTTCATCTCAGGATTTCCTACTATCTCTTCCTGTAAACTTTTAAAGAACATGGTTCAGTGTAAATTCCATGCAAATTACTGTCACAAAATTTTGCATACAAGTTTATTCTAAAATTGTACTTTGCAGGTCAGGACAAAATGGCCATAATAACTAACACTTCTGCCTTGCAAACAGTGTGTTGATGCTGCTATCTGTTTTAAGCATATGAATTAGAAGTGTACTTATTCTGCAAATGCTCTTGTTGCTGCAGTGGATTACATTTTTTCAGTTAGGACAAAAACCCATGTTCGGAATTGTTCCAATTGCAGTTTAAGAACCAAATTTCTCCAAGCCTTTCATCATTTTGTATTGTGGTCTTTTTTGAATGGGAGTAATAAGCCTGCACTAGATCTTTGAATGTTGTTTATAATATTAAGATGTTTCTGTGCCAAGTATCAAAATCCTGCCCTCTAAACCCATCCCCCAACTCCTGATCACCAATTAATTCTTTAATCTAATGACAAGTATGGTATTTATCAAACTACAACAAATTTTAAATCCCACCTTCCTTTTTAACTTGCTTTGATTTTTTTCAGTTTCTAGTTGATCTGTCTAGTAAACATTTTCTTTAGTTTCACCATTCCACCTCTTGCCAAGTTCTGTTCATCCTGTGCTCACTAGTATTCATTCATTTCTGATACAGAAATACTGTATCACATCCTTATTTTTAAATAATTTTATCCACACAACAGTATGCCCCTCCATAGCCTCCACTACCATCTTAATAATCTCTCCAATTCTACCAGATTTGAGGTTTCTCCCCCACTTTCCCCCACCCCAACTCCCTTTAGTTTTGGTCCATCATTGGAAGCCTTGCCTTCAAAATCCTTGCCTTAAAGACTCCCTAAACCTCTCTATCTCACTGTCTTTCTCTCCTTTAAAGCTCTCTGTAAAACCTACTTTTTGAGCAAACATTTTCAGCCCATTCATTTTGACTCCAGGACCACCTCTGATTTCCTACAGGAAAGAAATTGAAATTAATTGTAAAAATAAAGAAAAATTTTTTTTAAGAAAGAGTCTGAAAAAAATTGTTGGATATTTTTGTATTGAGACAGTGGCAAAGAAAGAAATCAAGACGAGGTAGAGCTCAGCATCTTAGAAATCTTTCAGAGATACTCTATTTTGGACTTCTTCCTACAGGAGATTCCTTCCTGTATAATATATTCCACTTGAGTTGGGGTTACATAATATACTACATTGAAGGGAAGGATGAAAATGAATTGTACGATTAGTTAGATGTTTAAAATAATTACCCCTGACTGTATTTATGTTGTTCTAATGCAGTGTCATTTGCATGTTTAAGATGACAGTGATTTATACTGCATTTTGCCTGCAAGAATTGTGACAGCATAATTTTGGAGGACATAGAGAGGGAAAGTGTTGTGGGCGGTGGAAATGTTTTTAAAAGTTTTAAGATAATGGCCACAATGAAGAGGTTTTCTATATAACAATAAATTGTTTATCAGCCAGCACACACAAAATACTAGAGGAACTCAGTAAGTCAGGCAGCACCTATGGACACAAATAAATACTGTATATGTAGAGGGGACTGATTCTGATGAAGTGTCTTGGCCCAAAATGTCAACTGTTTATTCCCCTACCTGATTTGCTAAGTTCCTCCAGCATTTTTGTGTGTGTTCCTCAAGATTTCTAGCATCTACAAAATCTCTTGTGTTTAGCACCCAATATTTAGTTCTTATCCACGACCACATTAAACCCTTGCATCTACTAGTAATGCAAATTTGATATGCGGGCTTTGGTTCCTAAAATCTTGATCAGGCTGTTTTGTAGTTGTATTCAATGCTTAATCCAGCAAAAGTATGCATTTCATAATTTAGCACACTTACAGCTGTGGGCAACCTTGCTGCTTAATGTTCTTTTTCTTTTGGTAGAGTGGCATTAATATGTCCTTTCTGTTTTTTTTAATTATCTCACCATGCTGTTCAAATATAGTCATTATTTCTCACTCCTTCCTTTCTAAGTTTTCCTCTGCCTTTAGATCAACAACTGTGATTAAATTAATGTTTTAGATTTTCAGCATGTGTTGTAAACAATTAGGTTTTGCCTAAGGAATTTTGTCAAAAATTAGTATGTACAAGAACAAAATCTGGCAAAAACTAAATGCTATTTTATTCAATTTGTTACAATATACTCAGTCTTGACATAGGAGCCTCATTCTAAATTACGTGTACTATGTGAGAGAAACCACGACCTCATAAATTTGAAAGATAAGTACAGTGAATTACAGAGTTGTGGGGAACCTATTTATTTTGAGCTTTCCTACAACTATTCAGACCACAGATATTCTGTTAAGATAAAATCACTTTTAGTATTGCATTCCAACTCTCCCGGCATAATGATAGTGGGAAGGCTCATCCCTGGAGAATGGGTGGTGCAATAGAATCAGGTCAAGATTGGGACCTAGTTTTGATTTCAGACCAGGCACAAAAAAGATGGATTTTCAGGTAGGAAAACAACATTTCACATTTATTTTTGTGTTAACCTTTTATTGACTTAAACAAGGAACAAGTGGTGAGAAATCTGAACTGCAGGAAAATAATTTTACAATATTTGGGCAGACCTTGTTAAGGGTTGAATTGTACCACCAGAAAAAGCTTTTTTTGATATGTCACAGGGTTTCTGGTTCACTCATATTTATTTTTATGTAAATTGGTTTGAATTGGCATTGTCAGTATAGGGATCATTACTATAATTGGAAATACATTTTATTGCTAAGCGTACCTATTATTTATTATTACTTGCTTCTGTTTATGTAGCGTGGAACTTTTAAGTGATGTATCAAAGATTTCTCAAATTTTCATTATGCAAAGCAAAAATCATAACCTGTAATAGAGTTTATTGTTTTCAAGTGTAGCTGCAGGTTTTTCAGCTAAATGGTAAAATACCCACTGCACTTGTGGATGGCATACATTTTACAATTATCAGATTGATCAGTGAGGAAATCAAGTGAAAATCTTTAAATTGCTATTTGGAATAGCAATTCCAAGATTGCTAGATGGTGATTGTTGCTAGTCAGAACCAAAGGACTTTTTCCCTCAATTTATACATATTTTGGAATGTGGCTTGAACCAGCATTTACTGCCCCTTCATGATTGCTTTTGAGAAGGTAGTGAGCCCCTTTCTTAAACTAATGCAGTCCTGGTAAAGATTGCTACATTCACTACTAGATAGGAAATTCTAGGATTTTGATCCAGTAATAATGGAGAAGTAATATTCTCCCAAGTCAAGATGATGTTTGATGCGAAGGTGGTGTGTGCCTATGCAGCCTGCTGCCTTTGTCCTTCTTGGTGGTAAAATTTGCAGATTTGCTACGGAAGTGGCCTATGCAAAGAACTGCAGAATAATATAAGACAGTGAACACTGCAGCTATGGTGTAATGGTGATGATGGGAATGAATATTTCGGGTGGTGCAGGGAATGCCATTCAATAGGGAATGATCAGTGGGTAGAATCAGTGCTGCTCGTCTGGAATTATGTCAAGCTATTTTTGTGCTAAATGGAGCTGCACTTATCTGGGCAAGTGGACATCATTTTATCACTCCCAACCTATACAATGTAACTAGTAGTACAATTATTAGTAAAGTTATTTTCTTTTAGTGTAAAACAATTAGCATCTGTTCAACAAAACAAAAGAGACAGAAATAGGAATAAGTCTACTGAGTTTGAGATCGTAGGAGCCGTTACTTGCCAGGAGTAGTGCCACATTTAAGAAGCAAGTAGGGCCTGTTGACACTTTACGCTGAGAATGAGATTAATTGGGTCATGAGGCAATTGGCAAAGGATCAATAAAATGAAGTTAAGTTTAAACGGAGCAGTCATTGTGGGAGTGGACAGAGTTAGACTGGATAAAACTCAGGCTACATCCACACTAGACTGGATAATTTTGAAAACGCCGGTTTTGCATAAAAACGATAGGCATCCATGCTATGCGTTTTTAAAAATATCTCTATCCACATTGTAACAGAGATATCGGCGAATCTCCTCCTACTGCGCATGTGCAGGACACATCTACCGAAAACAAGCGACATGTTTGGTGTCGAATCTCGCAGTAAAAGTGCGCGCTTGTGTAGTTACAGACTAGAAAAACTTAAAACGACGGACAGTTGTTGGCTTTCGCACAGGAGAACTTAAAAGTTAAAAAAAAAACAAATACTGGAGCGTACGGAGGCAACCGACAGGGAGTTCACGGACAGTATGACCTGGCTGACGATGAACATTGAAAAACTGACTAACTCTGTTGCATTAATAAAGCACCTTGTTAAATGTGTAAAACATGTCTGCATCAGTGTTATCTTGTATTTCCATACAATGTTACATTAGGCTGTTACACATCTATTGTCAGAGAAGTACTTGCATAAACAGGTAAACCACCTTCATACGAGCAAGGACAGAAAACGGAATAAAGTGAGTATACTTATTTATTCAGTAAGTTATGGGTCAAAGTATTTGGTGAGTACATTTCTAACTCTTCTGGCGTCAGTTTCATTGCCGTCTGTTTTGAAATTGTTAGGTTGCGTTCAAGAAAACAATGAAATAGCGCGCTGCCGTCTGACAGTGTTTTCAGATTTCACCGGTTACCCCATCCACACTGATCCAGACAATCCGGCGTTTTCAAAAATACACACTTTGGAGAGCATTTCTGAAAAGCTCTGGTTTCGGGAGACGAAAACACCGTTTTAGTGTGGACGAAGGGTAAAAATTAAGAGAAAAAGCTTCGGTTATAGATTTATCCGGTGTAGTGTGGACGTAGCCTTAGGCTCAAGAGGCTTCAGTGAGAAGAGGTGAAGGCCAAGGTCCTAAAGGCCATTTTGGAATGGCCATTTTGTGAGTGGGCCTGTATAGAAGTCTGAGGTCTGAAGCTTTGTTTGAGAGTCATTGGTATAAGAGGCTTCAGCACAGAGGCACATGTGAGTAGCAGGTACAAACAGGTAAGGTTTACATACAGTGGATTACAGTTAATTGGGCCATTGGTTAATCGGGGCAGCCACTTATTTAGAACAACTCTTAATGAACAAAAACTAATCAGAAAATAGCCAGGATTCCCTTTGTTTATTTGGGACACTATGCCACTTAATTGGGACAAGAGACTGTTGCCAAGGTGTTTCTCACCTGTGTCAGTCGCTTGTACTTGTGTGGTTGTGCTTAGAGTGAGCTGTTTAAAAATAGCGTCAGTTGAGTATGTTTGTGTTTAAAGAGCTGTGATTCTTGTAACTGATAGTTGGTGAGAATTAAGCAGAAAAACAATTCAGAACACATTTACTCACTGCGGTTTCAAGCATTCAGGTTTGGAGATGCCAAAAACAGCTGAGAGTGAAAATGAAGATTTGGAGGATGCAATTGTTGAAAGCATTGTGTCTGATGGCAGTCTATTATCGGCACTAGTCTGCACCAATTTTATTCATTTACAGTCAATCAAAAGAACACCAATGAATTCCTCCATTAATAACTATTAGGAACTAATACACAGTTTTATAGTACTGTAGTAGTTTTTTATTTGTTCTGTATTTTAGTTAAATACCTTATTTACTTCACAGTAATACAGTAGTTGGTCTTTTTTATGTGTTTCAAACTATTTCCATGAAACCGGCTAATTGTGCAGCCACTTAATTGGGCAAAAATGTAATGATCCCGATGAATCCCAATTAACCATAATCCACTGTAGTTGTTAACGAAAATGATGCCAAATTACAACTAATTACATAAAGCAGAGATGCAGGATCAGGGGATGTGTTATAGCTGCATGATGTGGAAGCTGGTGGATCTCTTTGTGGTTCCTGGTGACCACCTTTGCAGCAAGTGCTGGCTGATTGAGGAAATAACGCTCAAAGTTAATGACCTGAAATCTAAGCATCAAACACTATGAAGAGTCAGGGAAGAACTGGCGGTGGATGAACTCCAGATCATTTGGAAGGCTGAGGGGTTGATAGACAGGGCATACAGGGAGGTAGTTACACCCAAGATGCAGGACACTGGTAACAGGAGGGAAAGAGGGGGCAGCCAGTGTAGTGGATCCTGTGGCTGTTCCCCTCAGCAATGGGTTTACCACTTTGGATACAATTGGGGCGGGGGGTGTGGTATAACCTGGCAGAGGAAAACATCAGTGAGGTTTCTGGTGGAGTTCGAGGGTCCCAAAGTTTGTATTGTCTGCCAGGTGTCTGAGTTTGGGACATCTCAATGACCAGTAGAGGAGTGAGATCCAGAGGAAGAACAAGAGGTTATGCTGAAGGAATTTGAGCAGCTAGGGACTAACTTAAAACACAGAACCAAAAAAGGTAATAACATTTGGATTTTTACCTGAGTCCACTGTTAAGAATAGGTTTTGGGGTACTTGGAGACCCATGATAAAATAAGCCAAAGTCATCTTGGTTTCTTAAAAGGAAAATCTTGCCTGACAAATCTTTTGGAATTCTTTGAGAAGGTAAAAGACAGGATAGACAAAAGAGAGTAAGTGGATGTTGTTTCTTTGGATTTTCTGAAGGCTTTTTGACAGAGTGCTGCACATGAAGCTTCTAAGCAAAGTGATATCCCATGGTATTACTGGAAATGTACTAGCATGGACAGAAGATTGGCTGACTGGCAGGACACAGAGTGAAAATAAAGGGGGGCTTTTTTAGTTAGCTGCCAGTAACTAGTGCTCTTCTGCAGGGATCCACTACATTTCACATTATATGTTAATGACCTGGAGAACAAAATTGCAGATGATAAAAGTTAGGTAGAGAGGTATATATTGTTGAAGAAGCAAGGAGTTTGCAGAAGGACTTGGACAGATTCGGAGAATTGGCAAAGAAGTGGCAGATGGAATACAGTGTCCGGAGTTATATAGCCATACACTTTGGTTGAAGGAAGAAAAGTGTAGACTGTTTTTTAAATGGGAAACAATTTCAGAAAACAGAGGTGTAAAGGGGCTTGGGAATCCTAATACACATCCTTTAATCCCGAAAACCTGAGTCAGTATTAAGGAAAGCAAATGCAATGTTAGCATTCATTTTGAAAGGTCTAGAATATAAAAGCAAGGGTGCAATGTTGAAGCTTCAAAAGGCGTGGTCGGACCACATTTGGAGTATTGTAGTGGGAACGGTCCAGAGGAGTTTTACAAAACTGATCCTGGAATTAAAACTTTTGATGTATGAGGGGCATTTGATGGCTCTGGGCCTGTACTCATTGGAGTTTAGGAGAATGAGGAGGCATGTTATTAAAACCTACCAAATATCGAAAGGCCTAGATGGAGTGGACATGGAGAAGATGTTTCTAATAGTAGGAAAGTCGAGGACCAGAGGGCACAGCCTCATAATAGGAGAACGTCCTTTTAGAACAGATATAAGGAGGAAATTCTATAGACAGAGGGTGGTGAATCTGTGGAATACATTGTCAAAGGTAGTTGTGGAAGGCTAAATTATTGGGTTTATTTAAAACAGAGTTTGATAGGTTTTTGATTAGTAATGGTGTCAAAGGTTGTGGGAAGGTGGCAGGAGATTGAGGTTGAGAGTGAAAAATAAATCATCCATGATGTAATGATGCAGCAGACCTGATGGGTCGAATAGCCTAATTCTGCTCCTTTGTCTTGCGTTCTGTGCCACTCTCTTTCTCATCCTGTTCCAACTTTAAATCAGATCATGGCTGATTTTGTACATCAAACACCTTTTCCTTTTTGCATCCCATATCCATGGGTTCTTTTTATTATTCAGATAACCATTGATTTCTGTTTGTATTGCAAGATCCTCCATAGCCCTCAGGGGAGAGAAGTCCAAAGATCCATCTTTTGATGACAAAAATCTTCCTCAAAATACCTGACAGATCAGGCAACATATCTGAAGAAATGAACAGAATTAACATTTGAAGCCAATGATCTTTCATGAGAACTGATGATTCTTAAACATTGAAATCTGTGTTCTGCATGGGCTAGCATAAAAGAAAGGTGTGGAGAGATTACAAAACTAGTGGTAGGGAGTAGGGGCAAAGATATGGCTTGAACTTGATGAGAATTTCAAAGTTACAACAAAAATCTTGTGGAACTGAAATGTTAAAGGGATGGATCAACTGGAAAAGACAGACAGACGTACTTTATTGATCCCGAGGGAAATTGGGTTTCATTACAGCCGCACCAACCAAGAATAATGAAGAAATATAGCAATTTAAAACCATAAATAATTAAATAATAAGTTAGTCATGCCGAGTGGAAATAAGTCCAGGACCAGCCTATTGGCACAGGGTGTCTGACACTCCAAGGGAGGAGTTGTAAAGTTTGATGGCCACAGATAGGAGTGACTTCCTATGACACTCAGTGTTACATCTCGGTGGAATGAGTCTCTGGCTGAATGTGCTCCTGTGCCTAACCAGTACATTATGGAGTGGATGGGAGTCATTGTCCAAGATGGCATGCAACTTGGACAGCAAAAGGTGCCTATTTTGTAACTAATTATTAGGGAAAATACAGGTAAATAGAATAGAACTTTCAACATGGTCATATATTGAATTCTAACAATCTTTGTTTAACAAAATCACAGGCTTTTTAGAAATTAAGTTGTTTTACCACAAAACAAAAATCACTTCACTTCTAACTTGGTGAAAATTGTTATATTACCGTAGATTCCGGATTATAAGCCGCTACTTTTTCCCCACATTTTGAACAGCTTTGAACTCTGCGGCCTATAATCCAGAGCGGCTAATATATGGTTTTTTTTTCATGCCGCCTCGTAAACATTTTGCCTCGTAACAGTAGACCAATAAAATTGATGAGTAGTTCACAGAGGTCCAATGAAATTGTACGATAAATCAAGCGCACTTTCACAATTAAATTATTGTAAATCAGTCATTTGTACTCACCCTCATCAACATGGAAAATACTCGAAGAAAAGCAAGACCCGAGCGCGTCAGACCCGATTAGACCCGATCGCATTGCGCAAGCGCGTCAGACCCGATTAGACCCGATCGCATTGCGCAAGCGCGTCAGACCCGATTAGACCCGATCGCAATGCACAAGCGCGTCAGACCCGATTAGACCCGATCGCATTGCGCAAGCGCGTCAGACCCGATTAGACCCGAGCGAAAACGCTGCTTTTAAGTTAAAGTCGATCAATAACTTTTCCTGGTAGGCTGCAGTATATATATTTTTACCAGTCGCTAGGAGATATTGGAATGTTGTTCGTGCTGTTCAGTAAAAAAGTATATGCAACGTAATTTGTGTTACCGATACGTATGTATATTTAAAAGTAGCGGTGCGGCCTAAAATCCGGTGCGGCCTTTACAATTAAAAAATTGATTTTATTTCTAAAATTAGAGCCTGCGGCTTTTAATCAGGTGCGCTCTGTAGTCCGGAATCTACGGTAAATCAAAATGTATCACTTCTGAAAATGAGGCCTAACAGAATGAGTCCTGTAATATGTAAAGAAAGTAAACTCACTGAGAATACAAACTTAAATTTTCATTTCAACGTTTAGCAAAATGCTGAAGCTTAGCAGTCGTTAAAATTACCCTAAATATGGTACATCACTGATTACAAAAGTAACATTTGAGGATAGCCTAAATATATTCAGAACAACTTCTTAATAGTACTATTACTGTATTTAGCTGCTTCAGATTGATGCCGACTAAACCCATGTTACCTAAGGAGAATCTCAGTTGAATGAATGAGAATTATTCCAGCTTATTCAACAAGTTTTCTTTTCTTTTGTGGTAAAGGTGACACACGTTTTGTTTCCTACTTGTTCTGAAGCTGCTTTTATCATGCTTCATCTGTGGTTACAAAAGTTGGCTTGGTGTGGATGTTGTCCTGTTCCTTGGTTTCATTAATGCCACTCTGGGACAGGCAATCCCAAAAAGCTCTGACGTTCATTTGCACAATGTGTTTGATTTGCTTTTTCTTTCATGTGAGGAAGTCATCATCTTGCTTAGCACCTCTTCGAAGCTCTTTATCATCTAAAATAATTGAGAATGGTTGCTGTCTTTCTAATTTAATTACTAAATTGCTTTTTTAAAGCCACATGATTATACGCGATGTAAAATGTTACTTGCATCACTTGGGTGTTTATAGCTAAACGCATTTATACACAACAATAAACTCTCATTAACTGATAAAGGCAATGCACTTTAAGGCTGTTTAATTAAATGGTCATCTTTGGTTTGTTTGGCTTATTAAATGCCTATAACAAAACAAAAACTGTTCTATTCAAGAGTATTTTTCAACAATAGAATTTCAGGAACTGAAGGATGGTTACTAAATTCTGTACTAGAGAATACATTGTTATTCTCTCCTTAGTAACACCCTGAAATAGAAGCACTGAACTGTCAGTCATATTTTCAAGCTATGCTTTTAAGTCCTGTTTGTGATGAATCATCTCTTTTATCTTTATTGCCTCCAGGTAATTCCTGTTAATTTTCAGAACTTGAACTCCAGTTCATACTTTACTATTTTTCCTTGTATCCTGTGAGACAAGTGTACTTGAAGCAAGTAAACATTAAGTTTCCCTGCCTCGAGCTTCTATTTATTGCCCTGCTAAATTTTCTATGCCACACTTAACCCAAAATGCATATTCTCTATTAGGCTTCCAGTTCCTACATGTTCACTTTCTTATTCAGCATGACAAATCCCATGTAAGAAACTCACCATATACATTTCTTCACTATTTTTAATAATCTTAAGAATTTAATTGCTTTTGAGTTTTTTTATGAATGATTTCTGTAGTTCTTTCATTGAAAGGATTTCCCTATGACATTGTACACTTCTACTTTGGTGTAGGAAAATCTGGTCTGTTTCCACTATAAGGGTTATTATATTCTCAAGCAAGCTGTTGTAGAGATCCTCAAAGAGGTTGAGTCTGTCTCTGGTGATCTGGAGAATCTAAGAGCAGGGGCAGGTACTTAGTGTTGGATGTTCTTAGTACTGCAAACTGTCCCAAATTGCTTCTGTGTTCTCTGGGCACAGGTTCTGCAGCCTTGCTGACCTCTCTCAGACTGCTTACTACCTTTCTCACCCAGGAGTGTTACTTACCATTGTGCAGTGACAATGTTTAGACCTAGAAAGGGAGAAAATATTTATGGAAGGCTAAAGTTTCAAAATTGCATGAACACTCCACAACTGAAACTTCACTTGATTCCAGCCAAAATTATAAGGCATCAACAATTATCATTTAAAATCATCAAATGTACAAATAATCAAAAAATTGACCAACAATATATGTAACTGTATTTGACGCCATAATTTGCTTTTCTCATCATTGCACAGACATGTACAGTACTTTGCACATGTGTCTTATTGCTGTGTTGACTGAAATCTGTTTGAAGTATTCTAGTTTTCAAATCTTTGAAGAGTACAATCTACAAGGAAGCCTTGAGGGATACAGGTGGCCCAGTATGTTTGTATTCTAACTTTAACCTTTAAGATAATGGGACAGATTTTTGTTTCCAGCAAATGCCTCAGAGGCTGCCCTCCCTCAGTAATAACTGTCATAGTGGAGTCTTTTGGCAAGCATTATAATCTAATTACCAGTCAAGTGGGAATAAATATTTCACAATTACAAGAAAATATTTCTGTGAACAAGTTGCTTAAAAAAAAGTTCTAGTTGATCTGGTAACTTCTGTTCAGAAATCCGAGGTAAACTGTCAGCTTTCAATTATTCATTTCAGTGTTGTCTTTGCTGCAACTTTTGCTGACATGATTTACATTTGTACAATGAATTTCAAATGTCATTTCTAGTTGAAAGTAGGGCTGTCTTACTAATGCTGTTGTAACTATCCAGGCTATATACAAATTATTTATCCAGTTTGGTTGGACTCAGTCTGCTGAACTTAGTCAAAAAGTTCTCTTCCTCTCTCTCCCTCAGTCTCATGTTCTCAAGAAAAGGATTTTGCAATAAATTGAAAAGTTCTTTAAAACTGTAATGGGTTATAGTGATCATTTCTGAATTTGATGGAGTTTTACATACTTGCTGCAAGATTTGAAACTTACCATTTATACTATCTTTTAACAGTGCTTCTAAAGCCACATGAGCACTGTATTAGCAGATCTGTGTTCTATCATCCTGGTAAGCATCATCTATGATAAATCTGATGTGATAGCATCTCTTACAAATGGTATCCATTTGATATATTGTTATGAGTTCAGTTGAGAAGTTCTGCAGATATCGCTGCGAAATCAGAATGCATTTGGTGTTTAAAACTTGCCATTTTTAAACTCACAATTTTTAACTAGAACAGTATATTCTGCTCTCTTTGACATGAATCTTCATTTTGCAGTGGAGTTAAAAGGGCAGAATTTTGCAGCAGGTAACTGAATTAAGTCTGCACAGTGGTTGGATTCAAGAAGACACATTTTCATAATTTGAATAGTTTAATCATTACTTAAGAACAACATCAACACTGGCTTGCTGTGTGCTATTGCTAAGATTATTATTGATTTTTAGATAAAAGTTGTCTGCAAATTGGGTGAAAAACATTCTGCATTACAACACTGACAATGCACAAGAATAATGCTGGAAGAAGCCCTGAGTTAGAATATGGCATTACATAAATACAAATCTGTCTTTTCTCTGCAGTACTGATCTCTTAACATGTTAGCCATCTTATACGAAGGAAACAGCTTCTTGCATTGTAACTGAAGTAAGGAATACTACTGTTACAAATCATTACCCATTACAGTAATTGTAACCCCATTTCCCATCAAGCTGGCAAGACTTCTTAAACCAAATTCGAGACCTTGAGAGGTTAGTGTTTTACCTGCTGTCTAATAAATACTGTAAGTTGTACATCTCGAACCTGTAAAATCTAAACTACAAACGACTTCGTCTGCTGTTTAGTGAAACACCTGAAAACGGTTACAGCATTGTCTTTTTTTATGACTTTTCCCTTGTCCCAGTTTTTACTGATAATTTAAGTGTATTCAATGTTTCAAAGTACATTTAATAGAGTATACAACCTGAAATTCGTCTGACTTTTAAGTTCAGTTCATTTAACACCTTAGAAAAAATCTTGGAGCCCAAAAGCAATATTGTTGTATAACTCAACATCAGCAATGAAGTAAGACCCAGGCCTCAGAGTATAGAATACAGTGGCTCCATGGGTTACAAATGACCTAACTTACAGAAATCTGCCTTCATATAAATTCTATACAGTTATAAATGATTTTTCAAGATAATAAAATGCTTTGCAGTTTCATTGATAACTTGATTTAGTATATTTTCCAGTATTTGTGGGTAGTTTTAGATTGCAAAGTAAGTCTATGTCAAGCACTATGATATTGGCTACTACAAAAAATGGACTTTCCTCACTTGCAGAGAATTCAGTGAATGTACGGTTCTCAAGAACAGAACCCTTATGTAATCCAGTAACTACCTATATTGGAAGTTAAAGATAGATATGGCTATTCTGTTCAGCATCCTCCTATCATTAACTTGAAATTAAATTGCCCCTAACCTTGATTACTCATTCTGACTTCTCTATTTGAGAAGAACTGTATTACAAGAGTTGTGATGATGAGGGTTTTCTCAGATGAATAACTGAAAAGACTGACAGTTTTTGGATCCAAAGATATCTTAATTTATGAGAAATGTCATAGACAATTCATTTACACTTGTTTTCAAATTAGAAACTGGAGAGAGACATGATGAGGATTGTAACAATGCTGAAAGACATTGACAATATACAGGTTAGCATGTTTTTGAATTAATCCTGTGAATATACAGAATCAATAAATCTCCAAGCAAGAGTAAATAAAAATACAGCAGATGGTGGAAATCTAAAATAATTATGGATAACACAAGAAATACTCATCAGGGCTGACTGCATCTTTGGGAATAAAAACAGATATTTCACATTGAAGACTTCATTAGATAGATGTTTTAAAGTAGATATTTTGAACAAGATTATTCAAATCCCTCAGACTAAAAATAAACTGTAGAGAGTGCAGGATTATATAACTTGAGCATAATCAGATTGTTAGGTTTGCATTTCCAGTTGATTACGCATTTAGGTTCTTTTTATAATTTTGTCTTTGTACAGTGAAAATTATTGCTGATCAAAACTGGTGAAGATGAGAATTATACTTCCTAAAGATTAGCAAGTTTCAGTTTTTCTAGACTGCTATAGTGTAATAAAAGTTTGCATCTGTGAATTTTCAATAGTTGATTGAAAGAATGCTTAAACTTTTGAAAAGAGTGGATGAGAAATTTCTCAAAGTTCCTTGAAAACTGAGTCCTTTGCCTTTGAAGATCTACACATCTTTTGATTTCTTACAGGATTTCCTTTGCCAAACATGTTTTATTCAAGGTGTGAAATCCCCCATATTATGGGAACATGCTATATTTATCTGCACTGAGATTTTCAACCTTGTTAGCTTGAACAATATGCAAATATTTCTTACTCATAGAACAACCAGCTTTTACTAACTTGCCCTTGAAACTATGCTGCTTAAAGGGCTAATACTGAAACTGCATTTCTTCTCCTCTAATACTGTAACTTTAAATACCATGTCTAGGTCTAGGTTGCTTTGCTCTTGGAGCTTAAGTTTGCAATCACTCTTGGCTTCCTAGCCTCATAACTATTCTATGTTGCTGATGTTGATCTCTGCCATTACTCTCAGATTACTGGTTTTTTAAAGGAGACTTTCATCAGAAGCAGATAGGGTAGCCATAGAACTATAGAACATTACAGCACAGAAACATGCCTTTTGGCCCTTCTTGGCTGTGTCGAACCATTTTTCTGCCTAGTCCCACTGACCTGCACCTGGGCCATATCCCTCCAAACCCCTCTCAATCATATACCTGTCCAAGTTTTTCTTAAATGTCAAAAGTGAGCCCGCATTCACCACTTCATCTGGCAGCTCATTCCACACTCCCACCACTCTCTGCGTGAAGAAGCCCCCCCCCCCCCAATGTTCCCTTTAAACTTTTCCCTCTTCACCCTTAACCCATGACCTCCGGTTTTTTTCTCCCCTGGCCTCAGTGGAAAAAGCCTGCTTGCATTCTCTCTATCTATACCCATCATAATTTTATACACCTCTATCAAATCACCCCTCATTCTCCTACACTCCAGGGAATAAAGTCCTAACCTATTCAACCTTTCTCTGTAACTCAGTTTCTCAAGTCCTAGCAACATCCTTGTAAACCTTCTCTGCACTCTTTCAACCTTATTAATATCCTTATTGTAATTTGGTGACCATGGATTTTTTTCTGTATCAAGGCCTCTTCAGAGTGCAAGCTTTCATCAAAGGTATTTACAGTATATACTTGTGAAGACTCCTTGGCAATCTGGGAGAATCTACCTCTTATGGGCACTTGTCTACAATGGCTTCCTTACTTTTTGGGAGAACTCTTCCCCTACATCCAGTAATTGGAAAAGTGATGTTTGTGTTGTGATATTCCCATATAGGATCTGGCCTCAAACCTTTCACCTAAATGCAGACAACTAAATTGTGTCAATGGAGGGCCATATGTCAGCTTCAGCAAAGTGTTGCAAATGACAATCTAATAATAACCTAACAACTGAAGATCTTAATCAGCAAGTTTAACAAGGTTGAATATATTTGCCTTGAATTTCTAAACAATCTTCCGTCACAGGAAATAGCAGCAGAATTTTTCTGCTACATTTAAAAAATTATCTGTTGTTGAAAAAATAGTTTCTGTATCTGGATAATGTTTAGGGTATCACAACAAGAATTGGGACTGAAGAAATTTTTGAAGTGTTCTTGTCAGAGGTGCTACCTCCATATTCATTCCCATTCATGGCTCTCAGTCATGTCGGTTCTTGGTTTCATGGACTGTAGATAGCTTTGACAGCACTGAAGAATTATTTTTTGAATGTATTAATTCAAGTGATGTGGGCTTCAGAGATTGAGCCAGCATTTAATTGCCCATCTATTGTTACCCTCGAGAAAGTGATAGTGAAGTACCTTCTTGAACCTTTGCATAGGAATTGGTACATTTGCAATACTGTCAGGAATCTCAAGGTTGTCATTGACTTATTGAATCATCTGCATTCTTGCCACTCTCCATCTGGCTTTTAGGTCACAGGTATTTTGTTTAGCCTTCATCCTTCTGTGGTGATTCTTTTCCAATTGTGCAATCAGTCCAAGTAAATGATATTGTTATCACAAATTTTAGTTGTCTTTTCATAGAACTCCAGCATATTAGTAAAACATATTTCCCCTTTCTGAACCCATGCTGGTTTTCTGCTAACATGCCTGTTCTTATCATCTGCTTTTCCATCTCTTTCATTATTAATGTTTCCATTGTAGCGATGTGCTACACACAGCGCTGAAGTAACGACATGCAGTCGGTAAGTCGTTTCGAGACTAGTTTATTCAAACTTCGCCGCGCTGGCATTTAATCCCTAGTGCCCGCCCTCTCCGGGCAGAAATGACGTCAGAGGTGCATTACCAAAGTCTCCCCCCGGGCGCAGGCTATTTGTGAGCCGGTTCGCCTGTGCAGAAAGTGGGTCGCCACACCATTATCGTATCTATGATACACATTAAGACTTTTGGAAACTACATGTTAGGGCTTTGTATATATAATCACAGACCTCTTTAAGTATCCTTGGATATATGTTGTCTGGCCCTGGAGATTTGTTAACATTAAGCCTTTTCAGCTGAAGCAGGAATCACTTTCTAAGATCTCTAAGACACTTAAAACAAACTTAATTGTCTCTACACTAGCTGGCATATTGCTAACATCTTCATAGGTAAATACTTATGCAAAATATGAGTTACTAGTCTCCACTATGTCCTTCTCTGCATAATCTATCATCCCACTATTATTTCTAATTCACTTAACTTCTTCTTGACTTTTCTTGTACTACTAAAAGTGTTCAGAAAATCTCATGGGGTCAGTCTTAGCAATATCCTTCTCATCCTGCCTTTTGGCAATCCAAATTTTTTCTTGACTGTAGCTGTCACATTTTTGTATAACATAATTACTAGTTTTTTTCTGCATTATTTATTTTTATTCATCCATGTAGTTGATCTGTTGTTTTCATTGCTTCTCCTGTCCTTGGGTATAAACATTTCCTGCACTGCATGTATGACCTCTTTAAATCAACACCATTGTTCCTCAATTGACTCAAGGTCAAGCAGTTCCTTCCATTTTATCTTCTGAAGTCTTTGCCACATCTGCACAAATTTTGCCTTTCTGAAATTCAATTTAATGGCTTTGGTTTTAACTGATATACTGTCCCAAGAAACTTCGAGACTAACAATGTGATGATCGCCTGTTCCTAAAGGCTCAACAACTTCTATAATCAAAATTCTGTCCTGATTGTGACAGAATATCAAATCTAGACAAACCTCCCCTCTTGTTGGTGCATTTACGTACTGGGTCAAAAGCCAATCATTTAATAACTCAATTAATTCACTTTACTGTAATCCATTAGTCACTGGGTTCTCTCAATCAATATTTGGGAAATAAATGTCATATAACTATAACATCACCCTCAGAACTTGCTTTTCTATTATTCTGATAGAGTTGTTTATTAAAATCACTAGCAGCTTTGGAGGCTCCATAACATACACCCACTGTTATTCCTTTATCATTATAGCTTTCATTTCTCACTCAGATATCTTCCCTAAGTCTCGATTCATCTCCTATCATAAGCAGCCTCATGTTTCGGTTGTCTCTTGTGTATACGGCTACTCCTCCGTGATCAATGCAATCATAGCCTACAACTTCCCTTTCAGTGTTAAGCTTTGGAACTGCCAGTATAACCTGGCATTTTTGCGGTGTGCACTGAAGGCTGTGGTATACAGACATCCCACCCTGCAAAAACTCATACCCCCGGTCAA
The DNA here is from genome assembly GCF_048418815.1 of Hemitrygon akajei. NCBI lineage: Eukaryota > Metazoa > Chordata > Chondrichthyes > Myliobatiformes > Dasyatidae > Hemitrygon > Hemitrygon akajei. Next base: position 72,208,719 of record NC_133130.1, on the reverse strand, counting down.
CCTCCAAGGGGGTATATATACAGGACATTTGATTATGAAAGAACACAACAATTTATTTGATCACATATTGAAACTATTTTAAAAAACACACACACACACACATTGTTGAATATTTTGATGGCAGTCTCAATGCTAATGCAAATAACTTCCCTTGTACTGTGATGTGGCTTGCTTGGCAGACTTGAGCATTTTGCCAGAAGTCTTAACCTCATAGCAGTCTGTATCAATGAATTTGTTTATTTTGCGAGACATCAGATTGTCAAGTGTTTTGTGAGACAGCTGACTTCTGAATTCTGTCTTAATGTGACGCACTATGCTGAATGCCCTTTCTTCATCACAATTAGAATTTGGCAGCACCAAAAGCAGCTTCATCAACCTGCTGAGCTCTTTGAATCTCAACTGCCCTGTGCTCACGGATTTTATTTTGGACAGCTTCACCCAGAACTCATCAACTGGCAAACTTTTGTAGTTTGGTACCAGTCCTTCAAGGTTAGTTGAGACATAAGTCACTGTTGCAAACAGTGCAGCAAGCAACACTGTCATTATTTCTAACCCCTATTAGGCAGGGGTACACTTTACTGTATTCTGGGGTGAAGTACATTTTATATTTTCTTTTTTTGGAACACTCTGCCATGGCGCTGCAGGACACTAAACTGAACTAATGGACAATGATAGAGACAGAGAGGTCGACTGTAAAGCCCACCCACAGAGAAAACTGATAGGTCTACTTCGCCCAAGGAGAGACCAATCAGGATGTTTTTTTGTGTTTTTCTTCTTCTCCCCCTCTCTCTCTCCCCCTCTCTCTCTCTCCCCCTCTCTCTCTCTCTCCCCCCCTCTCTCCCCCCCTCTCTCCCCCCCCTCTCTCCCCCCCTCTCTCCCCCCCCCTCTCTCCCCCCCCCCTCTCCCCCCCCCTCTCTCTCTCCCCCCCCTCTCTCTCTCCCCCCCCTCTCTCTCTCCCCCCCTCTCAAAAAAATCGATTTCTGAGATGTTGTATATATGTTTGTAATTTGTGGGCATCAGGGAGCCACTATCAATAAGTGGAAGACTCCCGGAACTTCCAGGAGAGGTGGGATGTCTGGGTATAGGAAGTTGTGGCCTGGTGTGTATGTTGCGAATCAAGGTGATAGGGACCAGGCCCAAGAGAGGGGAACAAGCCAATGTTTAGCCATTGTTGGAGTGGACTTGGGAAAGGATTCCAGGAGGCAAGGCAGGGTCGAGGCATCGGGGCCTAGGCCCGAGAGCAAGGAACAAGGCAATGTTTGACCAATTTAAGCACTAGGCCAGATTGGAATGATCAGATACAGGCCGAAATGAGGCAGTGGGCTTCAGGCCTAAGAGTGTATCGAAGCAGCAAGGCCCAGTTCGAAGAGTGAGGAATGCCTTGTTGTTTGCCGATTTAAGTGCCGAGCCAGATTGAAAAGGTCAGGTTGTCGTGCCAGAGGATGGGTACTGGCTAGTGTTTAGCTCATTGCTTGTAAGGTTTACTTGTTTCTGTGCTGAACTAAGGCAGTGGCCTGAATCTAACGGACTCCTGGATCAGCTGTGACTGTCTTTGTGTGTGTGGACTCATTTTCATTGATGTTTGAAGGTTTTTTTTAATGGGTTCTATTGGGTTTCTTTGTTTTGTGGCCTCCTGTAAGGAGCAAATCTCAAGGTTGTATATAGTGTACATACTTTGATAATAAACAAGAGAAAGTCTTAATGAGGGGTCTAGGCCAAAACATCGACTGTTCATTCTTTTCCAATGATGCTGCTTGGCTTTCTGAGTTCCTCCAGCATTTTGTGTGTATTGCTTTGATAATAAGTGTACTTTGAAAAGTTCTTTGATTGGTTCCGCCATTTTTCATCCTAAATATTACTTCCGCCTCACTAGTGCACAGCAATTAAAGGTATACCAACAACAACTTGCATTGCAACAACTTAAGGTTCCTCAGCAATACCTCCAGATTTACGTAGAGTCCTTACTTGAAACTGTAGCACAGTTTATTTATCGTCCTGAGATTTTAATCTTGTGATTCTCTTCCTAATAACACTGATTGCCCTCACCAAAAAGAATGCATCTGTCTATAACCAGCTTCTTCTCAAAAGCAACAATAAATGCTGGTTTGGAGAAAGATATACCTTCTCCCATTTTAAAAAAATATATAGCTGAGCCCACTGCAGTGGTGATTCACTGAAAAATTAGCTAGCATGTCAACTTGCATGGATATGAGTGTGTATTAAATTATGCAAGAATATAGAAATCTATGTATGCATTATGATATTAAGTGGACAAAGAGTGGACATCTACATAAATGATGGCTGTAACTTCTCAGGTGTTTGATTTGAATTACACTGTTAGTAATTTTTCTAACTGAAATCTTCAACCATGGAAATTATGTCAGTACACCATGGCTATCAAAGTTGTAGCTAATGAGCTATTTAGAAAGTGCCTGCATTTGCCTAAATGTCTATTCAAATCAGATTTAATTGGTATAATTTCTGAATCTGTTATCCTTAATATCACAGAAACACTGCAAATTATTGCCATTAATTGGTGAATGGTAATATTCCAATAAACTATTTTTGACTTGATATCTATCAGGTATCCTAAGGATAGAATTTAACATTTTCATTTATTAGAGCAAATGGGAAAGGCTATAGGATTGCTTTATGTGTGAAATATATGCTTCCATCTCCTCCACTAATAAGGCTAAGAAGATATGTTCTGCCTTTTAGGAGATAACTAGCAGAGCTGTGAGTCTTTTGTTTTTCCCAACATAGGGTTTTCAGTGATATATATTAGAGAATGTTTCCTCAGCAAGCTAACTCATTTTTTAGTTATACAATTGCAGGTCCAGTTTCAAAATGGTGAGACACAAAGATATATTGTTTAAAGTAGGATATCACCCAACAAGCAAAGGAATGTATGTGTACAGGGTGGCTACTACTCTACAGATAGTGCAGCCAGGATAGGTGGATGAATAGTGTGCATGGTGGTGTGCTTCTTTCAGCACCTAGGCAGGGTTCCATGTTCTCCCAGTGCATGACCCCAAGCTTTTCAATATCAACCTGAATGTTCTTTCTTCATTTTGACTGGTAGTAAGTCTGCAGTTCCCAGTTGTTGGTAGGATGTTGCATTTCTTTAAGACTACTCTCTTGGCCTTGCCTCTTTCTTTCCTCCCTCCTTCTCTATGACTAGATCTTAAATTGGATTATAGCCACTTTACCAAACATTTGTTCAATGTGTTAAATAGTAATAAGCATTAAACCACAGGAATAAGGCTAAATGGCATTGTAAACCAACCTATACTCATTTAAATAGAAATGGAGTTGAAGGTTACAAATATGATTACAGTCATTGATAAATAATTAGTGAACAATTAAATCACTTGTAATTCAGGACATAGCATAATATGGTTCAGAATTGAGTTTATGTGCCTTTAATTTAGTTTAATTATTTTTACAGCCTATGTCAGTACTTTAAACTGGATGTAGCCCTGTGTAGATTAAATCATCTTTGATCAGTGCACTAAACTTGCAATAAGGTAGCATCTGCTTGTTGAACTCATCTGAAATTCCACTCCAATCACTTAAAATGAATCTAATTTCAAATGCATCATACAGGGCATTGTCACAATTATATTGCTTATTTATTGCTACCAATCTGAAGTCTAATTTCTAGGCACATGGGCTTTCATTCAAGTGATCATCCTTCTTCTCAGTCCGTCATATGCTCTTAGGGATTTTTCAGTAAGAATGAGGAATGGTCAAATAGGCTGGTTTATTAATTTTCATTAGATCTGCAGTGTTTTCACTTGAGGCACTTCTAACATAATAGTAAACTAAATGAGCTCAGCAGAGACAGTGGTTTAAACCTTAGACCCTCATTTTCTATGGGTGTGAAGTTCCATCATTTATCCATTGAAATATAGGCTAATAATTTTTCCCAATTTTGTAGGAAAGTGTAGAATCATATATACAATAGTTAGTCATTTATCCTGATTGTCCAATACCAGAGAATTTATGTATTGAAGCTTACATTATTCAATGAAAACCCTGTGTTCCTTTAGCTTAATAAGTTTTCTCTTTTCTGCATATACTTTAAATAGAACAAAAGTACATTCCTTATTAAATGTCAATTGTGCTTTTTTATTAATATGTGCTTTGCTCTAGTTCTTTCAAAAACATGCCTGTTATGAGACATTTTTCAAAATAATTGGGCAGTAATGTTATTGTAAATAATGGCATAATTTAGAAACCTCTTTCAAACAACCAGTTGATAAATTGATTCCCAGTATTAATTTTCATTCTCTTCCCAAGGGATAGGAGCTTGTGAAGCTCAAGAGTGCAGAGCTTTTATGATGAAGAACACATGATCATTCGGAAAACTAGGCATAGTTGTCTCCTATTGTACTCTTTGAAGCATAATTGACTCTTTTAAGAGCTGCCATCCCATTTATAATTTACCCCTAAATTAACATCTAGAAATGAAATAGTTGATTTAAAAAATGAAAATGAAACTTATTTCAGAATTTTTTTGGATTTTCTCCAAATTTGACGAACAAGCTTACCTTGTCAAGTTGCTTTCTTTGTTTGCAGTGGGGCTGATAGAATACCATCAGTGCTGTCTGTCATAACTGTACTTGAATAGTTATGTTGATAGTCAACAAAGATCAAAGTGAAATAAACTCTGACTTGCTTTATATAAAATGTATGCCTCCAGCAAGTATCCTGAATTGACTTTTTGAACTTCCACTAAGCACATCTTTCCCTCCCACCCCACCCCTAAATCTCTGCTTTCTGCAAGGATAGCTCTGTATGTGATTCCCTTGTCCACTCATACCTCCCCACTGATCACCCTCCTACATCTATTCCTACAAGTGGGACAAGTGCTACATCTATCCCTAACTCCTCCCTCACTACCATTCAGGGCCCCAGATAGTCCTTCCAGATGAGGGAATACTTCATCCTTGTGTCTGTCAGGGCCATTTACTGTATCCAGTGCTCCCAGTGTGGCCCCCCTTTACTTCGATGAGACCTGATGTAGTTCGGGGCACTGCTTCATCAAATATCTTTGCTTCATCCACCACAAAAGGCCGTATGTCCCAGTAGCCACTTAACATAGAAACATAGAAAATAGGTGCAGGAGTAGGCCATTCGGCCCTTTGAGCCTGCACCACCATTCAGTATGATCATGGCTGATCATCCAACTCAGAACCCTGTACCTGCTTTCTCTCCATACCCCCTGATCCCTATCTAACTTCCTCTTAAATATAGCCGATGAACCAGCCTCAACTGTTTCCTGTGGCAGAGAATTCCACAGATTCACCACTCTCTGTGTGAAGAAGTTTTTCCTCATCTCGGTCCTAAAATAAAAGGCTTCTCCTTTATCCTTAAACTGTGACCCCTCGTTCTGGACTTCCCCAACATCGGAAACAATCTTCCTGCATCTAGCCTGTCCAATCCCTTTAGAATTTTATACGTTTCAATAAAATTCCCCCTCAATCTTCTAAATTCCAGTGAGTATAAACCTAGTCGATCCAGTCTTTCTTCATATGAAAGTCCTGCCATCTCAGGAATCAATCTGGTGAACCTTCTCTGTACTCCCTCTATGGCAAGAATGTCTTTCCTCAGATTAGGGGACCAAAACTGCACACGATATTCTAGTGCGGTCTCACCAAGGCCTTGTACAACTGCAGTAGAACCTCCCTGCTCCTGTACTCAAATCCTTTTGCTATGAATGCCAACATACCATTTGCCTTTTTCACCACCTGCTGTACCTGCATTCCCACTTTCAATGACTGGTGTACAATGACACCCAGGTCTCGTTGCACATCCCCTTTTCCTAATTGGCCACCGTTCAGATAATAATCTGTTTTCCTGTTCTTGCAACCAAAGTGGATAACCTCACATTTATCCACATTAAATTGCATCTGCCATGAATTTGCGCACTCACCTAACCCATCCAAGTCACACTGCATCCTCTTAGCATCCTCCTCACAGCTAACACCACCGCCCAGCTTCGTGTCATCCGCAAACTTGGAGATGCTGCATTTAATTCCCTTGTCTAAATCATTAATATATATTATAAACAACTGGGGTCCCAGCACTGAGCCTTGCGGTACCCCACTAGTCACTGCCTGCCATTCTGAAAAGGTCCCGTTTACTCCCACTCTTTGCTTCCTGTCTGCCAACCAATTCTCTATCCACATCAATACCATACCCCCAATACCGTGTGCTTTAAGTTTGCACACTAATCTCCTGTGTGGGACCTTGTCAAAAGCCTTTTGAAAATCTAAATATACCACATCCACTGGCTCTCCCCTATCCACTCTACTAGTTACATCTTCAAAAAATTCTGTAAGATTCGTCAGACATGATTTTCCTTTCACAAATCCATGCTGACTTTGTCCGATGATTTCACTTCTTTCCAAATGTACTGTTATCACATCTTTGATAACCGACTCTAGCATTTTCCCCACCACCGATGTCAGACTAACCGGTCTATAATTCCCCGGTTTCTCTCTCCCTCCTTGTTTAAAAAGTGGGGTAACATTAGCCACCCTCCAATCCTCAGGAACTAATCCAGAATCTAAGGAGTTTTGAAAAATTATCACTAATGCATCCACTATTTCTTGGGCTACTTCCTTAAGCACTTCTTTCAGTTTAATTTCCCATTCCCACATGTTGGTCCATGGTCTCCTCTACTGCCACAGAGGCCATCTTCAGGTTGGAGGAGGAATATCTCATATCGCATCTAGGTAGCCTCTAACCTGATGGCATGAACATCAATCTCTCTAACTTCTGATAATTTCTCTTGTCCTCATCCTTCTTTCTTTTTTCAATCCCCATTCTGGCTCTCTTCTTAACCATTCTCTTCACCTCACCTCACCTCACTCTGGAATTCCTCCTCTTTCCCTTTATTCCATGGTTCACAGTCCTCTCCTATCAGATTCCTTCTTCATCCCCTTACCCCTTCCACCTATTACCCCCCAGCTTCGTTCCCCCTCTCCTACCTACCCATCTTCTCACCCATCTGCTTTCACTTATTACCTGCCAGTTTGTACTTCTTCCCCTCTCCTCGCCACCTTATTCTGGCTTCTTCCCCTTTCCATTCTAGTCCAGCTGAAATGTCGCCTGTTTATTCCTCTCCATAGATGCTGCCTGGCCAGCTGAGTTCCTGCAGCACTTTGTATGTGTTCTTCTGAGAGCTGCTGCTGGATTTAAGTATAGTCTATTCAAAATATGGTGAAGTATTAATATTGATAAAGGTACACATTATTACATAGATTTATTTGTATTTTACATGTAAATTTAGAAACATCATTATTAACATTTTCGAAATAAAAGAGTTGGATTCTCCTGGTCTGCACCATTCCCAGTAGGCTGCTAGACATCAGCCAAGTTACCACCCACACAGAGGGTCCACATAAAGGCGCCAGCACCCTGAGATGGAGGGTAACTTAATGAAGAACGCCTTATAAAATTGAGAGAAGATAGTTGAAGTATTTTCCCTAGAGTAGGAATGTCTAAAAATAGAGGTCATAGGTTTCAGGAGAGGGGAGAAATTTCAATGAGATCTGAGGGCCAGGTTTTTCCACATTGAGGGCAGTGGTCACATGGAAAGAGCTGCCAGATGAAGTGGCAGAGAAGGATACAATTACAGTGCTTTAATTGTGTTCGAACAGGTACTTGGAATGGAATAGAGGTTTACAGGTCTAATGTGGGCAAAAGGGTTCTGTAGATAGGCACGGATGAGTTGGTCTGAAGAGTTAATTTCAGTGCTATGACCCTGACTCTTATGTTTAACTTATGTTTTCAATTTGTATTCTAATTTCATGAGAAAACTACATAAGAGTTACCAATACAAAAAAAAGTTCAAGAGAATTTTTAAAAATTCTATTCTGTAAAGCCTTTCATCTGCTTAATTTACCCTAAAATAGGCTACAACCAAATAAATACCGAGGTCATTGTTGTAATGTGTTTTTATACTGAAACTGTTCATAAAGATGACAAACATCTAGTATTTTCTACTTCAATTTTAGAATTGAAGTATCCAAAGTATTTTGCATTTCATCAATAGTATATCTTCTTTATGTAGGAAAATGGGTAAGCATGAAACCTAATTGTAAAATTAATGATCCTATCTATTATGATCCTATAATTCTATTCTGTGGCATATTGTGCTTCCTGAGATGAAAAATATCAGTGCAGGGGATTTGAATAATTCCCAGTCCTGTTATATTTTCATAGGATACATTCTGAACTCTTAAGTATTCTACCTTCTTTGAATGACATGGCTAATGTAAGAAACACCCATGTCTCCTAACCCTTGTGTTGATGGATAACTATTATGAAACTGTATTTCTGGTGTATCCTTAGAATTTGCTAAAAATTCCTGATAATGTTTTGGCTGGTCTTGGCTCTAGTTCAGTTTTTTTTTCCCCATTCTTTTCCCTTACCACTAATTTCCTATCATTTTCTTCCTTATGTCACTTACTAATTACAACAGCGTCTTTTTATAGATATCAGTTAGCTTCCTGGTCCTGATCTGAATGACCATTCTTCATATAATTATGGTAGATATTGAGTGTCAACTGCTCATTCAGACATGCTGGCATCATCCAGGTACCTTGATTTTCATCAAAAGGGGAGAGAGTGTCACCAGAGGGCAACCAGGAGCAGAAGCCCTGCCCTATTAACAAGCTCTGAGGTCAAATTTGTCGGTGCTGTTACTGCTATATTGTGGCCACTTGCTTCAGGCAGAGCAAGTTGACCCTCTCGTGGATATTTTGGCTAAGCAACTCTTACTGGAATTTGTATTATGTCATGCCTGTTTTGGTCTAAATGAGAATACAGAACATTTTAGGAACAGTTTCTTTCCCTCCATTATCTGATTTTTGAATGTCTACGAACCCATGAACATTCCCTATTTGCCTTTTGCACTATTTAGTTTTTGTAACTTATAGTAATTTTAATGTCTTATGCTATACTGCTGCAACAAACAACAATTGATGTAACATGTCAGTGATAAAAACTTGATTCTGATTCTGGTTGAATAGCTTGCTTGCATTTTAAACATAACTTTTCTTTAGAATATGAATGCATTTTAGCCACTGCCATGATTGTACATTACATAATTACAATTTAAAATATTTTATTTAAGGAAATAATACTATTCATGTTCAATGAAATATGGCATTAATTTCTAGCATCAAGAATATTTCACTTGTGTATTCATATAAATCTGTAATAACTGTTTTTTCTGTATATTAGAATTCCCTCAAAAATAATTTTTAAATATTTTATAAAAATTCTTATAATCACTGAAGGAAAAATGTGGTTTAATACGATTATAATTGCTTAAAACTGTCCCATATATACTGATGTGGCCAGTCAATGCATTATCAAAGGAGTCAACTTTTACCTTAAAATGTGAATTACTCATTCTGAAGTAAATCAATTTAGTCAAGTTAAAATTGACATTATGTCACTAATTAAAGTAAATTAAAATATTATTCTGAAGTATTTTTGAGCTTCCAAAGTATTTCAAAATACTTTAACTTCAAAAACTTTTGACAACTGAAGTTGTGCTGTCACTCTAATGCATTAAATGCTCAATGAACGGACTCTTCTAAGTTAGAGAGAGCAAATACCATTTGGACAATTACTTTGCCCAACACCTCCACTCAGCTAACATGCATGACTCTACCAGAATTTCAACCTACTCCTAATCTTTTCTTGCCTTCCTACAGTCTTCAACAGAGGTCTAATAAATACCATCTCCCACTTTTCAGTTAGGTACATTGCAGCCTTAGAACTGAAAATAGAGTTCAACCTTTAGATTATTACCACAACATTTTTACCCTTTGGCTTACAGATCTCTTAATGATTCAACTTCTTCATTAATAATCCTGACCTCCACCAAAATTCAGACACTCCTGTTTGTTCTTTAATTCTCCCTCTCCCTCAGCCTGTGTATAGGTTTCAGGTGTTGCTACATTTGCAAATATTGCAGCCCTGTGAAAGGGTTCACGCTTGAGTGTGCTGATGAAGTGTCTTGGCCCAATACACCAACTGTTTATTCCTCTCCATAGATGCTACCTGACCTGTGGAATGTCTCTAGCATTTTGTGTGTGTTGCTCTGGATTTCCAGCATCTGCAGACTCTCTTGTGTTTATGCTTGATTATTATTTCTGTTTCTCTGTCCAAAGATGCTGCCCAGCCTGCTGAGTCCTTTCAGTGTTGATTTTTTTTTTGTATTTGTTCCTTATATTAGATTGTTAGGTTCATTTTGAATTAATTTCCAATTCTCCTATTATTTACAGTAACTCTGGAATGCGCACAGGGTGGTGACTCTTTGAGAAGAGATGGATCTGAATTTCCTTCGGTGTCAATGGAAGCAGAAAGACCAAAGAATGGGAATTCACCTCATGGTTCAGCCAGTAACAGCAGCTATTTACCACAGCATGCTGCGCAGAGCAGCCCTTATATCAGGTGAGAGTGACAACAGTTTTACAGTCCTTAAATATGGAATGCAGTTCTTATTGCCTGTTTCTATTCCAGAAACAGGTAATCTAACACGGTGCTTTTGTTCTGCACAAACCTCCCTTTACCCTTTTATTGTTGAGTATAGCACATAAATAAAAATGAGAAGTATAACCACAGGCTATGTGGCTTTTAGTGTATACTCCACCACTGAGCAAGACCAAGGTTGAACTAATCTTGGCATCATTTCCAGTTTAATGCTTGTTTACCATATCCCTTTCTTTCACTGTTGAGTAAAAACCTGTCTGTAGGTTTGAGTATATTCAGCAATTCACCCCCTATAGCTTCCTTTAATCATTCTGTTTATTTTCTATCCCAGTTTTCCCTGAAATCTTTCTCATGTCTCCCAAGCAGTGACCCCAAGAATGGAGAGTGAAATTTCTGTGAGCTCCGAAGGGCTGAACATATTTACAGGAGATCCACAGACTCTCCCACACAAGTAATACAGTTGGTGCAAAGGGATTTGGGAGTTCTCATGCAGGATTCCCTAAAGTTTAATTTGCAGATTGAGACTGTGATGAGGAAGGCAAATGCAATGTTAGTGTTCAGTTCAAGACTAGAATATAAAAGCAAGGATGTAATGCTGAGGCTCTATAAGGCACAGGTGAAACCTCACTTGGAGTATTGAAAAGGGTTAAAGAAGGTTCACAAAAATAATTCTAGGATTGAATGGCTTGCCATATGAAGAAAGTTTGATGGTTCTGGGCCTGTATTCACTGGAATTTATGAGAATGAGGGGTATCTCATTGAAACCTATTGAATGTTGAAAGATGTAGAGAGAGTGGATGTGGAGAGGATTCTTCCAGTGGTGGGGGTGTTTAGGACCGGAGGGCACAGCCTCAGAATAAAGGAATGTCCATTTAGAATGGAGATGAAGATGAATTTCTTTAGCCAGAGTGTGGTGAACCTGTGGAATTCATTGTCACAGGCGGCTGTGGATGCCAGATCCTTGGGTGTATTTAAGGCAGAGGTTGATAGGTTCTTGATTGGTCAGGGCGTGAAAGGCTATAGGGAGAAGGCAGGAGAATCAGAATCATGTTTATCATCAGTGGCATGTGCCAGAAAATTTGTGAATGGGGCTGAGAAGATGATGGATTAGCCATGATGAAATGGCAAAGCAGACTTGATGGGCCATAGGGCCTAATTCTGCTTCTTTGTCTATTGATTGGCTCAGTGACTCAGTTGTTAGGAAAGTTACACTGTTTTCACTTCACCTCTTAACTCGTCTGTGATAGAGATGCAAAGTGTTCAGTGACTCTTTGATTTGAGCTCTCATAGGCTATGCATTTTATTGTCAGTGGGAATACTGCATTTTACAAGGGGTCTTTGAGAACATTCTTGACTGCTTTCTCTGTCTCTTGGAAAAATCCTGAGATAACAGCAGTTTGGAGTCAAGTATCTGTTTTCCATATGAACTGGTCGAACATGACCAACCCTCTGAACTGGGGAAGTTGGTCCAGGAAGGGCAGACATTGGTTTATTTATTCTACCAGTGGATTTGGAGCATTTCACAGAGACTGTATTGATGATTTTTCTCCAGATTTTGAGGTCTTATTGTACATGTCTTCAATCCAAACATAAAGGCGGTCATCACTGATACTAATTTCACCAATAGCTTGGCAGTGAGTTTGAAGCCTTTGTCATTGAACACCAATCAGCTCGCTGCAGGTATTGCTGGCATAATGAAGACAGTTGTGAATTTCATTTATAAATGTCTACCTTCACTTAAATGTGGAAAGTGAATCACTTTTCCAGGCTTTTGTTTAAGATCTTGATTGTAGGAAGAATAATAGGAACAAATTGGAAGAGGACCTTTGTCTATAGATATTTAGAGTAAATCCTTCTAACCATATCTTCAGTGAAGTCAATGATGACAGAGTTCAGCCTCCAGATGTCCACATAACCAATTATCATCTATATACTCTTATGTTGATGATTGATAACCAGATTCCTCACTAAGTATTATTTTAACTCGACTCTAGGAGGAGGTTTAATGGAACAGAGGTGCAGTATTACAACAGAGAAGGTTGAATAGAGGATTTATTCAATATTGTAGCCTTGTTTGACCCAAGGAACCACCTATGATAAGTTATCATCGACTGAAATAATTAACTGATACAAACAACTTTGCTTGATATTTTTTATTGAGCCTTTCCACCACACAAAAAGAATGAAAAGAGAGATTCTTACAGATAAGATTACCAATAGTAACACAGGAAAGATACAGATCTACTTTCCAGGCCCTTTTTGCATAGCTTCTTTAAATGCACAAACACACCTTTGCTCCTTTTCAAATTTTTCATACGCGAGTAGAAGCTTTAGACCCATGAACACTTTAGTTATGTGACCATGCTGAGTAACAAATATAATCAAGAGATACATTATAGAAAATCATGCTGCTAAGTAAATCATATTCTGATCACATTTATATCAATGTGAATGTCATACCCAATTCATTCAAGATCCCACTGCTTAAACTTAATTGATCTTGAGAAGTGGTTGTGGTTCTGGAACTACTGACGTTATTCTGCAGAATATGCTCCCACAGTGCTGTTGTGTAGAGTTTAAAGATTTAGGCTGCTTCTATTCAAAAAGTTCAAAGAAACATCTAAACAAGCCTGATGCATTTTGCAAACAAGTCCTGTGGACTGATGAAGTTAAAATACCTTTGCAATGAGCAAAGGTATGTTTGGAGAAAAAAGGGTGTAGAATTTCTTCGGCAGTTTGAATGGGGCACGACTGCGCAAGCGTGTGAAAGTCGGCCCATGAGGCAGCGGGAGAATTTAAAAAGCGAGCAGATTGAGAAGGGGTGGTCATTTCTTCAGCAGTTTGAACGGGGTACGACTGCGCAAACATGTGAAAATCGGCCTGTGAGGCAGTGGAAGAATTTTAAAAGCGAGCAGATTAATGGAGCGGCGACGGAGTAGAGGGAGACAGAGTAGGAAGGCTTTGGCTTGAGAGGCTTTGGCAAGCAGAGGCTGAGGACGAGCTTGCTCCCAGTGAGGTAAGGCCGGGTAAGCTCTTTTAATTAATCTAATTATCTTAGGAATAGATAATGGAGGCAGCAGTTAGGGCAGTTGAGTGCTCTGCTTGCAGTATGTGGGAAGTCAGGGCGAGCACAATTGTCCCTGATGACTACACCTGTAAAAGGTGCATCCAGCTGCAGTTCCTGACAAACCATGTTAGAGAACTGGAGCTGGATGAACTTCGGATCATTCGGGAGGCAGAAATAGACAGGAATTACAGGGAGATAGTCACCCCTAAGAGTCAGGAGATGGGTAGCTGGGTGACTGTCAGGAGAGGGAAGGGGAATAGACAGCATGAACAGAGCACCCCTGTGGCTGTTCCCACCAATAATAAGTATATTATTTTGGATACTGTTGATGGGGACAACCTACCAGGGACAAGTTGCAGTGGTTGCATCTCTGGCATCGAGACTGGACCCTCAGCTCAGAAGGGAAGGAGGGAAAAGAGGAGAGCAGTAGTGATAGGGGACTCGATAGTTAGGGGGACAGATAAGAGGTTCTGTGAAAGAGATCGAGAATCCCAGATGGTCTGTTGCCTCCCTGGTGCCAGGGTCCACGATATCTCGGATCAAGTTCTCAGTATTCTCAGGAGGGAGGAGGTCCTGAAAGGTGAGTTTAGGGAGTTAGGTGCCAAGTTAAAGGACAGGACCTCCAGGATAGCAATCTCAGGATTGCTACCAGTGCCACGTGCAGGCGGGTTTAGAAATAGTAAGATAGCGCAGATCAACACGTGGCTGAAGACATGGTGCAGGAGGGAGGGCTTCAGATTTATAGATAATTGGGCAGTTTTCCAGGGAAGGTGGGACCTGTTCCAGTGAAACGGTTTACATCTGAACTGGAGGGGGACAAATAGTCTTGCAGGTAGGTTTGCTAGAGAGGCTTCAATGGATTTAAACTAGATACAAGGGGGGAGGGGAACCAGAGTGTAGGAACAGATGTGTGGGAGAAGGAAGAAAGAGAAAATAGTAAAGTTGTTTGCACAGTTAGTGATAAACAGAGAGTAAGAGGTGGAGAATTTCTTAAATGTATTTATTTTAATGCTAGGAGCATTGTAAGAAAGGTGGATGAGCTTAGAGCATGGATTGATACCTGGAAATATGATGATGTAGCTATTAGTGAAACATGGTTGCAGGAGGGGTGTGATTGGCAACTAAATATTCCTGGATTTCGTTGCTTCAGGTGTGATAGAATCAGAGGGGTGAGAGGGGGAGGTGTTGCATTGCTTGTTAGAGAAAATATTACAGCGGTGCTCTGGCAGGATAGATTAGAGGGCTTGTCTAGGAAGGCTATTTGGATGGAATTGAGGAATGGGAAAGGTGTCGTAACACTTTTAGGGGTGTATTATAAACCACCTAATGGGGAGCAAGAATTGGAGGAGCAAATTTGTAAGGAGATAGCAGATATTTGTAGTAAGCACAGGGTTGTAATTGTGGGAGATTTTCATTTTTCATACATAGACTGGGAAGCCCATACTGTAAAAGGGCTGGATGGTTTGGAGTTTGTAAAATGTGTGCAGGATAGTTTTTTGCAGCAATACATAGAGGTACCAACTAGAGAAGGGGCAGTGTTGGATCTCCTGTTAGGGAATGAGACAGGTCAGGTGACGGAGGTATGTGTTGGGGAGCACTTCGTGTCCAGTGATCGCAATGCCATTAGTTTCAATATAATTATGGAGAAGGATAGAACTGGACCCAGGGTTGAGATTTTTGATTGGAGAAAGGCTAACTTTGAGGAGATGCAAAAGGATTTAGAAAGAGTGGATTGGGACAACTTGTTTTATGGGAAGGATGTAATAGAGAAATGGAGGTCATTTAAAGGTGAAATTTTGAGGGTACAGAATCTTTATGTTCCTGTTAGGTTGAAAGGAAAGGTTAAAAGTTTGAGAGGGCCATGATTTTCAAGGAATATTGGAAACTTGGTTCAGAAAAAGAGAGATATCTACAATAAATATAGGCAGTATGGAGTAAATGAGGTGCTCGAGGAATATAAAGAATGTAAAAAGAATCTTAAGAAATAAATTAGAAAAGCTAAAAGATACGAGATTGCTTTGGCAAGTAAGGTGAAAATAAATCCAAAGGGTTTCTACAGTTATATTAATAGCAGAAGGATAGTGAGGGATAAAATTGGTCCCTTAGAGAATCAGAGTGGACAGCTATGTGTGGAGCCGAAAGAGATGGGGGAGATTTTGAACAATTTCTTTTCTTCGGTATTCACTAAGGAGAAGGATATTGAATTGTGTAAGGTAAGGGAGACAAGTAGGGAAGTTATAAAAACTATGATGATTAAAGAAGAGGAAGTCCTGGCGCTTTTAAAGAATATAAAAGTGGATAAGTCTCCGGATCCTGACAGGATATTCCCTAGGACCTTGAGGGAAGTTAGTTTAGAAATAGCAGGGGCTCTGACAGAAATATTTCAAATGTCATTAGAAATGGGGATGGTGCCGGAGGATTGGCATATTGCTCATGTTGTTACATTGTTTAAAAATGGTTCTAAGAGTAAACCTAGCAATTATAGGCCTGTAAGTTTGACATCAGTGGTGGGTAAATTAATGGAAAGTATTCTTAGAGATGGTATATATAATTACCTGGTTAGACAGGGTGTGATTAGGAACAGTCAACATGGATTTGTGTGTGGAAGGTCATGTTTGACAAATCTTATTGAATTTTTTGAAGAGGTTACTAGGAAAGTTGACGAGGGTAAAGCAGTGGATGTTGTCTATATGGCCTTCAGTAAAGCCTTTGACAAGGTTCCACATGGAAGGTTAGTTAGGAAGGTTCAATCATTAGGTATTAATATTAAAGTAGTAAAATGGATTTAACAGTGGCTGGATGGGAGATGCCAGAGAGTAGTGGTTGATAACTGTTTGTCAGATGGGAGGCCGGTGACTAGTGGTGTGCCTCGGGGATCTGTACTGGGTCCAATTTTGTTTGTCAAATACATTAATGATCTGGATGATGGGGTGGTAAATTGGATTAGTAAGTATGCAGATGATACTAAGATAGGTGGCGTTGTGGATAATGAAGTAGGTTTTCAAAGCTTGCAGAGAGATTTAGGCCAGTTAGAAGAGTGGGCTGAAAGATGGCAGATGGAGTTTAATGCTGATAAGTGGGAGGTGCTACTTTTTGGTAGGACTAATCAAAATAGGACAGACATGGTAAATGGTAGGACATTGAAGAATGCAGTAGAACAGAGTGATCTAGGAATAATGGTGCATAGTTCCCTGAAGGTGGAATCTCATGTGGATAGGGTGGTGAAGAAAGCTTTTGGTATGCTGGACTTTATAAATCAGAGCATTGAGTATAGGAGTTAGGATGTAATGTTAAAATTGTACAAGGCATTGGTAAGGCTGAATTTGGAGTATTGTGTACAGTTCTGGTCACCAAATTATAGGAAAGATATCAACTAAATAGAGAGTGTACAGAGAATATTTACTAGAATGTTACCTGGGTTTCAGCATCTAAGTTACAGAGAAAGACTGAACAAGTTAGGTGTTTATTCTTTGGAGTATAGAAGGTTGAAGGGGGACTCGATAGAGGTATTTAAAATTATGGGGGGGATAGATAGAGTTGACATGGATAGGCTTTTTCCATTGGGAGTAGGGGAGATTCAAACAAGCGGACATGAGTTGAGAGCTAGGGGGCAAAAGTTTAGGGGTAACACGAGGGGGAACTTCTTTACTCAGAGAGTGTTGGCTGTGTGGAACGAGCTTCCAGTAGAAGTGATAGAGGCAGGTTCGATATTGTCATTTAAAGTAAAATTGGATAGGTATATGGACAGGAAAGGAATGGAGGGTTATGGGCTGAGTGCAGGTCGATGGGACTAGGTGAGAGTAAGTGTTTGGCATGGACTAGAAGGGCCGAGATGGCCTGTTTCCGTGCTGTTATGGTTATATAATTTCATGAAAAGAACACCTCTCCAGCTGTTAAGAACGGGGGTGGATCGATCATGGTTTGGGCTTGTGTTGCTGCCAGTGGCATGGCGAACATTTAACTGGTAGAGGGAAGAATTAATTCAATTAAGTACCAGCAAATTCTGGAAGCAAACATCAAACCATCTGTAAAAAAGCTGAAGATGAAAAGAAGATGGCTTCTACAACAGGATAATGATCTCAAACACACCTCAAAATCCACAATGGACTACCTCACAAGGCGCAAGCTGAAGGTTTTGCCATGGTCCTCACAGTCCCCCAACCTAAACATCATCAAAAATCTGTGGATAGACTTCAAAAGAGCAGTGCATGCAAGACAGCCCAAGAATCTCACAGAACTAGAAGCCTTTTGCAAGGAAGAAAGGGCGAAAATCCCCCAAACAAGAATTGAAAGACTCTTAGCTGGCTACAGAAAGTGATACAAGCTGTGATACTTGCCAAATACTTCCTGAAAAACATTGTCTCATTTTTACTATGTACTGTACCAGCAGTCATGGTCGAAATGACAATAAAAGTGACGACTTGACAAATGGGGTATTACTAAGTACTGACCATGCAGGGTGCCCAAACTTTTGCTTCAGGCCCTTTTCCTTTTTTGTTATTTTGAAACTGTAAAAGATGGATATAGAAAAGTAAAACAACACACACAAAATGCTGGTGGAATGCAGCAGGGCAGGCAGCATCTATAAGGAGAAGCACTGTTGACGTTTCGGGCCAAGACCCTTCGTCAGTAATCTTGCTTAAAATATTAAAATATTAAACAAATGTGTCATCTTTAACTTTATGCCTTTTGGAAATCAGGTCACCTTTTACTCACTTAGCTATTCACATTAACAGAAATTTTATCCAGGGGTGCCCAAACTTTTGCATTCCACTGTATGCTGGTGATATTAAACCTGTTTCTGACTCAACCATGGGTACAAGGTGAACAAAGGAAATATTCCTATCAGATAATTTATGAAACTATCTAGTTTATGAAACACTAGATTAATGTGAGCAGATGTGAGACAGAAAAAAAAAGTGCATGTTCAAGTTGTGAAGTGCAAGTTAGAGGTGTTGTTGAAACTTGATACCACAACTCTGCCAGAAATGCCCAACAAATCAGGCACATCTGTGGAAAAAGTAACACTGAATTAATATTACAAATGGATAATCTGACAGCAGAACTGATTCTGGTAAATGCACTAAAAGATACTGTGGATTTTCAGTATTGAGTCCAGAACACAGAATAGGCCCTTCGGCCCAAAATGTTGTGCTGAACCAATTAAATTTGTAATCAAATAGCCAAACAAACTAATCCCTTCTGCCTGTACAATGTCCCTATCGTTCCATTTCCCTCTCATTCATGTGCTATCTAAACTCTCTTAAAAGCCCTTAATATATCTATCTGTGCCTCTCCAACCACCCCAGGCAACACATTCCAGCCACCCTCCATTCTGTGTTGAAAAAAAACACAAAAAACCTGCCCCTCGCACCTTCTTTGAAATTACACTCGCATCATAAATGAATGCCCTATGGCTTTAGACATTTGAACCCTGGAAAAAAGACACTGGCTATCTACACTATGCCTCTCATAATCTTATAAACCTCTATATGATCTCCTCCCCACCCCCCCCCCCCCCCCCCAGCCTCTGCAGCTCCAGAGACAACAACCCAGGTTTGTTCAAGCTCTTGTTACAGCACATGCCCTCTGATCCAGGTAGCATTCTGGTAAACCTCTTCAAAACCCTCTCCAAAGCCTCAGCATCCTTCTTATAATGGGGCAACCAGAACTATATATATACACACACACATATATATATATATAACACAAACAGCAGAGGTCCCTGTACAGATCCCTGTGGAACACCTTAATTACAGTCCTCCAGCTGAAGTAAGTCCCTTTGACCACTACCCTCTATCTACAATGGGGAAGCCAGTTTTAGATCCAAATGGTCAATTCATCATGGATCCCATGTATCTTAATCTTTTGGATGAACACCACACAAGGGATCTCGTCAACATTAATAAAGTCCATGTAGACAACATCTATCTTCATCAATCACATTCGTCACCTCATCAAATTAGTAAGACACAACTTGCCCTGCACAAAGCCATGCTGGCTCTCCATAATTAAGCCATAGTCTTCCAAATGCTCATAAATCCTATCCCTAAAAATTCTCTCCAGTAACTTCCCTACCACTGACATGAGACTCACTAGTCTATAGCTTCCAGAATTATCCCTGGTTCTCTACTTGAATAATGGAACAGCATTAGCTACAGGCCAGACCTCTGGAACCTCGTCTGTGGGTAAGAGGATAAGATGATATTGGTCAAAGCCCCAGCAATCTCATCTGTTGCCACTCTCAGCAAACTGGCGTATATTCCATCAGGCCCTAGGGACATCCACCATAATGCTCTTTAAGAGTTAAAAGGATGTTAATCTGGATGAGGCACCTTCAGATGAAGAGTTTTGGGATAGCCATTGCATTCAATTCTTGAAAAAAGGTGATTTTCTTCTTTCTTCTTGAGGTCTGCACAACTGCAGTATGTATCCACTTGGCTGAATAGCATTCAGATGCAACTTCAGAGAAACAACCTTTTAACTCCTACTGAACAGACAAGAAAGACGCTAACCCTACCATACATCAGGAATATTTCCAAAATGACAGCAAGACTGCTGCAACCACACGGAATAATGGTAGCACACAAACCCAACACAACCACCAGAATGCTTGTCTCAGGATTCAAAGATCCGACAGTCCACATGGAGAGAACAAATTTATTATATCAAATCTAATGTGGAGACTGCTCCAAACACTCAGACCAATCAGCTGGACCAATATATACGCGAATACTCAGCAGAAACAACACTCAAATCTGCACTGATGGTGTCACCTCAACTGGTGACAAAATGCTTGTGACCTAAACTCCAGGCTCAGCGAACTACTGAATATACATTTATTGAGTATGCCCACAAGAAAATCAATCTCAGAGTTGTATGGCAACATTTGTACTTTGATAATAAATCTACTTTGAACTTTTGTCAAAGGCCTTGTAAAAATCTAAGTACGTAATATCTACTGACTCTCTTTCATATATCCTGCTTGTTCTTTCCTTAAAGAATTCCAACAGATTTGTCAGGCAAGATTTTCCCTTAAGAACTTCATGCTGACTTTGGTCTATTTTATCATATTCCTCCAAGTATCCCTTAACAATCAATTCCAACATCCTTCTAACCACTGAGGTCAGGCTAACTGGCTTATAATTTCCTTTCTGCCTTCTTCCCTTCTTGAAGAGTGGAGTGACATTTACAATATTCCAGTCCTCTGGAACCATGCCACAGTCTATTGATTCTTGAAAAATGCCATTACTGATGCCTCCATAATCTCTTCAGCTACTTCTTTCAAAACTCTGGGGTGTAGTCCATCTGTTCCAGGTGACACATCTACCTTCAGACTTTTCAGTTTCCCAAGCACCTTCTTCCTAGTAATAACAACTGCACTCACTTCTGTCCCTTGTCATTCTCAAACTTCCAGCATACTGCTTGTCTTCCACAGTGAAGACTGATGCAAAATGCTTTTTCAATTTGTCCTCCATTACTACCTCTCCAGTGTCATTTTCCAGTGGTCCAATATCTACCCTTGCCATTTTTACTCTATATATCTGAACAAAACTTTTTGTATCCTCTTTGATATTATTGGCTAGCTTACCTTCATATTTCATCTATTCCACTTCTGGCTGTTTTTTTTTTAAAGTTTCCCAATCCTTTAACTTCTCAGTAATGTTTGCTCTATTATATGCCCTCACTTTTGCTTTTATGTTGGCTTTTACTTCCTTTGTCAGCCACGGTGGCATCATCCTGCCTTTAGAATAATACTTATTTGAAATGTATCTATCCTGCACCTTCCAAATTGCTCCCAAAAACTCCAGCCTTTGCTGCATTGCCATCATCCCTGCTAGTGTTCCTTCCCAATCAACTTTGGCCAGCTCCTTGCTCATACAGACTGACATACTTTACTGATCCTGAGAAAAATTGGGTTTCGTTACAGCCGTTTCATCATGCCTCTGTAATTCCCTTTACTCCACTGTAATATTGATTGCATCTGACTTTATCATCTCCCTCTCAAATTGCAGGGTGAATTCTATAATATTATGATCACTGCCTCCTAAGGATTCCCTTGAGCTCCCTAATATTTTGATTCATTACACTACACTCAGTCCAAAGTTGCCTTTCTCCTAGTGGGCTCAAACTCCCTTACCAAATCCAAGTTCATTATACAACCCCAATTCAGAAAAGCTGATCTCCTTGTTGGCTCAATGACAAGCTGCTCTAAAAAGCGTAGGCATTCCCAAAATTCTCTCTCTTGGTGATTTTCCTGCTCCACCAGCATATTGAAATACCCCATGACTATCGTAACGTTGCCCTTTTCACATGCCTTTTCTATCTTCCATTGTAATTTGTACCTCACATCCTGGGAACTGTTGGGAGGCTTGTATACAAGTCTTGCAGTTTCTTACTCCACCCACAAAGATTCTACAACTTCTGGTCCTATGTCACCTCATTCTTTGGATCTGATTTCATTTTTTATCAACAGGGCCACTGCTTAACTGCCATTTATTTTGTTACAATATGTATCCTTGCGTGTCAAGCTCCCACTATAAATCTCTTTCAGCCACAACTCAATGACGCCTACAATATCACACCTGTCAATCTCTGTTCTACAAGATCATCCACCTTATTCCGTATATTGCATCAATGCAAATATAATGTCTTCAATCCTATATTTGTCACCCTTTTCAATCGCTGCCTGGCCTGCTGTGTTCCATTGACTGTAATTTTGCCCTATCATCTGCCTGGCCTTCCTAACAGCTTTACTACACACTGCCTCTGCTTGTAAACCAACAGCCCTTTCACTCTGGTTCCCATCCTCCTGCCAAATTAGTTTAGATCTTCCCCGATAGCTCTAGGAAACCTACCCGCAAGGGTATCAGTCCACTTCCGGTTCGGGTGCAACCCTTCCCTTTTGTATAGATACTTTCCCCAGAAGAGGTCTCAATGATCCAGAAATCTGAAACCCTGCCCCCTGAACCAGTTCCTCAGCCACACATTAATCTGCCAAATCATCCCGTTCTTACCCTCACCTGGTACGTGGTCCTGCTTTTCAGCTTCTACCTAGCTCTCTAAATTCTCTCTTCAGGACCTTCTCACTTTTCCTACCTATGTAATTGGTGCCAATATACACCAAGACTTTTGGCTGCTCAACCTCCCCCTTTAGTATTTCGTAGAAGGAGAAGAAAGAAGTAGAAACTCATCAGATACTTACCTTGCCCAAGCCTGTTCTCATCAAAGCCTGATGAGACAAAGCCTCCCCACTTCAACCCTGGTCCACTCACACAATGGCCTCTCCAAAAACTTGGCTGCGTAATCGCAACTGTGCTGCTGAAGAAACCAAAATCCTACGAAAGCTTTTTCTTTAAATCTCTCTCCATGACCTGAATGAGGCCTCTATTGCCTATTTGACTGTAGTGCTGAAAAAAAATTACCTTCCTCTCCATTCCTTCATTGTCTGCCTGCTGCTCTGGTTCCCATCCCCCTGCCAAATTAGCTCAAACCTTCTTGAGTGGCATTAAGTAAACCTCCAGCCAAAATATTGATTTCCTTCCAGTTTAGGAGCAACCGCCCCTCTTATAGAAGTTACCCCTGCCCCAAAAGAGGTTCCAATGATCCAAGGATCTGAAACTTTGGCCCCTGCCCTAGTTCCTTAGCCACTCGTTCATCAGTACTGTCATCTAATACCTACCCTGACTAGCATGTGGCACCAGGAGTAATCCAGAGGTTATGATCTTGGAGTACTTCAGCCTCTTCCCTAACTCCTTATACTCATTGTGCAGGACCTCTTTCCCCTTTCTACTTGTGTCATTATTGCCAATGTGCACTATAACCTCTGGCAGCTCACCCTCCCTCTTGAGAATAATTTGCAGCCACTCTGAGACATCCTGAACCTTAGCAGTTGGGAGGCAACACACCATCTCGGTGTCTCTTTCACAGCTACAGAATCTCCTGTCCATTCCCTACTATCATGTCTCCTATCAATAACACTCTGGCAGACTTTACCCTTCACTGCTGAGCCTCAGAGACAGCCACAATGCCACTGGTCTGACTGCTGCTGTTTTGCCCTGCTAGGTCATCCCCCCAGCAGTATCCAAAGGGATTTGCTTGTTGCTGAGGGGAATAGCCACAGGGGTACTCTGCACTGACTGCTTACTCCCCTTACTTACCCTGGTAGTCATCCATCTGATTTCTGAAGCCTGAACTCTGACCATCTCAGTAAAAGTTTTATCTATGAGGTTTCAGCCTCCCGATGATCTTGAGTACAACCAGCTCCGTTTGCAGTTCCTTTCCCTGGTCAGTCAGGAGCTGAAGTTGGGTGTACTTCCCATTGATGCAGTCATCAGGGATGCTATTAGATACCCTGAAATCCCACAGTTTACAGGAGTATCATTCCACCACATTAACTTACACTGAATCAAGGACTGAGGATCTACCTGTACTTGCCTGTTCCTCTTCTCTGAAACCTTTGACTTATGCATTCACCTTGGTCACTTACTTAGCCTTTTCTTGCTGAGCTTGTTATATCTTTGGCTCTAACTTCTCCTGTCTAAGTTCTACAATCAAATAAATCATTCTAAACAACTCAGCACCCTTAGCCTCTGCCTATTATGCCAAAGTCTCCCACTCTAATGGTGGCTCACTCTGCTTAAACCTAACTTCTTTTATTGGCCCTTGCTAAGTTACTAATAACCAAAGCAATGTCCTGCTCCTCAGAATGTCCCAACAGACCCCATTCTCTTTTAAAAACTTGCCCATGAGGAACTGTCCCCAACTTTCTTCACAATCTTCCATTTCACTGAAAGTCCTGACAGACTTCCTTTAAACTGGCTGCTTCTCCTTTGTACTTTCTTTCTTCCAAAATCATTCAACTTAAAAGAATACTTTAAAGAGAGGATGGACAGGATTAAGCTGGTTTGAACAGTTTAAAAGTCCGAACAGTTTGGCTGCCAAAAATCAGAATGCTGCCCACTGCTGAATTAGTAATGCAGCTGATCAAGATGCTACACCAAAGATAAACAGACTGAGAAGAAAACAATCCTTTCATTTTTGTTTCTCAGCCTAATCTAGTCTCAGATGAAGTGTCATTGTCTTTTCTATCCAGCCAATAAAGCTTATGGTGATGGAATAGCAGTAAAATTGAAGCTTTATTTGGCTGAGGGAAAGCTGATGAAGAGGACAATCACTTCACAATCAAAGAGCAGAAATTGCAGCAGCACGCCCTAAGCTGTAATGCATGGGAAGACTGAAGATAACAAAAAAATTGTCAGGGTTTTGACCAGATCTTTATCATGTGTCAGCAGGCAGCCAGTTCAAACAAAGCTTGGTATCATTCAAACTCCAGTTGTCTATTGTAGTTACAAATACTATGGACATCAACAAATATTAACAAGGAAATGTGAAAAAGGGCCACAGGTTAAACTGTTGGCAGGAACATGCAATTAATGTTATTAAGGCTACTGCTGTGTTTGCAGTGAGATTGAATTGTGTCATTGATACTGTATATCAAATCTACAGAAGCTTTATGGGTTAATTTGTAAATTGCTGCATCTTTGCATTAGGCTTATAGGACCAGGATATCATAATAGTGTAGAGGCATTAATTCCTATCCCGTCACTGCAGCTGAGGCATTTAAATTGTTAATTAAACAAATTTAAAATTGAAAATGAACAACAGATTTCACCAAACTGATTTGCTCATGTCCTTTCCTTGTCTGGCCAAACATGGCTTGAGCTTATGCTATGTGATTGCCCTCTGAAATGCCCAAATGAAAATTTCAGAGGCACCTCATGAGAACAAATATATTACAAAAATCACATTTTCAGCTGGTGTTCAAATATTTGGATATGTCCTATATTCGTTTTTATTGAAGTCGTCAGCAAAGAGTTAATGTCATGGGATGGTGTATTGGCAATGAGTCCTCAACATTAGTCCCTGTCCTTCATTTGTAACATAACAAAAATGGATGTGGTAACCTCCTGATTTCCAGCACTGCTGAATCACTACTAGTCAAAGCTGAACACCACTTGGAAGAAATATTGTGGACATGGAATGTTCTTGAGGGGGAATGGGGGTAGGGTTGACAGGTTGGAAGCTAGCAAATCAGTGCACATCTCCAGGAACAGTTCGACCATAACCATCTGAAATGATCACATACTGAAGGATGTGGCTACTAGACAATGTATAGCAAGAAGTGTGAAGCATGAAATACCATATAGAAAAATCTAAATGAACTCCTCCACCACTCTACCCAAAACCTGTAGATCCATTAATACCAAGCTAGTGAACCAATCTAGACTCAAGTATGTAAAAACAAGCTGCCAAATTGGAGAACCTACATGCTAAGCAGTGGAAGCAGCAATCTTAAAACAATTCTCAAACCCAAAGGTCAGCTTAAAGCTTGATTGTACAGCCATATCCCACTGCTGAAACAACTAATGGACAAAGGCTCCATGACATCCTCGTTCTCAGTGACAACACCCAGGCAAGGACATAGGAAAACACACACACTGGGAGGCAACTGTCCCCTCACCCTCTATCATTTAATAAGATCACGGCTGATCTGATTGTAATAACTCTGTTGCCAACATCCAGAAAACATTTCATCCGCTTGCATATTAACTATCCTGACAAAAAGCCTGAAGCAAAAGCAGTTTTCAGTCACAAGTGTCAAGTGCAATGTTCCCTCTAATTTTTAGTAGTCAGTGTGCGCAAAAATCTTACATTGTGCAAATTTTTTTCCTGTGACAAAAGTATATGCGCACTGAATGCACACATGGCACAGATTATGTAGGTTTACAAAATACATAAAACATAAAACTGCACAGAATAACAACAAAATAACATACATACGAGGAGTGATTGATAAATTTGTGGCCTAAGGTAGAAGGAGTCAATTTTTAAAAACCTAACACATTTATTTTTCAACATAGTCCCCTCCTACATTTACACACTTAGTCCAGCAGTCGTGCAGCATACAGATCAGTTCTTTGTAGAAGTCAGCATCTTGGACCTCCAGAAGTGGTCCACAGCAGGGGTGATTGATAAGTTTGTGGCCTGAGGTCAAAGGAAATGAGTTATACAGCTCTCGTTACATGCACGTATAGTTCAACTCTGAGTGATTATGCAGAAAGGTAGAAGTTAACTCATCTCCTTCTACCTTAGGCCACAAACTTATCAATCACCCCTGCTGTGGACCACTTCTGGAGGTCCAAGACGCCGACTGCTACAAAGAAGGGATCCGTATGCTCCACGATCGCTGGACTACGTGTGTCAATGTAGGAGGGGACTATGTTGAAAAATAAATGTGCTAGGTTTTCTGAAATTGACTCCTACTACCCTAGGCCACAAACTTACCAATCATCCCTCGTATTTGTCATTTACTGTAGTTATTTTTTCTCTCTCTCCTGTCTTTGGCATTTACCCATTCTTTGTAAACTCTATCTGGACTAATAGAACTTCCATCCAATTGATTTAATTTTTTTCTTACATGGAAAATTTGAAATCATGAGACTGTCTAACTGATACAGTATTTTCAGCTAGAAAATCATATTTTAGACATTTTAGACTTTGATCTCCTCTGGGTTTGATCGTTTTCACCCTTGCTCATCTTCACTCAACTGTAATATGCGTAGCACTCCTGTAACAGGTAATGACTAGTTCTGTTGCCTAAGCTTTTGTACACGGTCCAAATGCGTTTTACTTGCCAAATGACACTTCCAGAAGTCAAATTTCCAAATATCATCCCATTTCTTTCCACAAGCAAATTCTCCAGCAACTTTCACATCACAACAATACAAACAGATAACTCCAGTTTCTGAATCATACATAAATATTTCTCGTAGCTGAACGTTCATGACCTCATGAGCTTTCAGTGTAGCAGTTTCTATTTTGTTAAACCATTCAACTTTAAACAAACTTGCATTTCTTTTGTGCTTCACACCCTTTGCTTCTTTTGAATTCGACATAGTGAATCAATATTTTTTTCAATAAAAACTTAGTAAGCTATCTACAGGATCTGAAACAGATCTTTGCAAACTTTACGATATGAACACTATCCGCCAAAGATGGCTGCCGCCGTGATGCAGCTGTACAAACAGGAACAGGAAAGGTGAGGTGACATAAATTAGTGATGTGCATTGTGGTATTTGAAAAGCTGACTAACTAGTTAACAGAAATATTTAGCTAAAAGATTATTTTCAATAAGTATAATTATTAATTACTACATTATTTTAAGTGACTAACCTTTTGTGCACACATTAATTTCCTTTGTGCGGTGGTTGAAAAACGTGTGTGTGCACATACGCGCACAGCTAAGACCAGTGGTTCCCAACCTTTTTTTGGCCATGCCCCACCTACTCACCTCTAAAATCCTGATGCCCCCTGTGGTGATATATAATTCTTATTATTCAAAAAGTGAACTCCTATTCACCTGGAGGAAGCCTAAAAGACCATTAACTTGGTTTAAACAAGCTTCCAAAGAACATGGCATTCATGAAAGAGAAAAATAAAAGAACCAAAGGACTGTTAAAGTTCTGAGGAAGAAATTACTAAGAAATTGTAAAAAAAAAAGAACATTAAGTGATATTAAAATAATAATAATAAATAAATAAAACAATGCCGATTCGTTTCTACAGCATACAAAGACAGATACACTGTTTAAAAGAGATGACGCAATGTACACACCTTCACACCACCAAGAACCGAAAGCTACTGCAAAAAGCAGCATTGGCGCGACCTCGTACGAGTTCCTTACGCGTTTGGACTTGTTCATTCGTTCCTTCCTACATCAGTCAATTCATTAATTTAATTATGAAAGCCATTTGATGGTTGTAATGATGGTGATACACTATATATACAGTACATACGCAATTACACATGTACATACACACAAGTATTTTTATGTATGCATACTGTATGTACACATATGTATTAACTCGCACACACACTCATACTCACACAGACTTACTAGAAAAAATTCACTGTTAATAACTCATTCTCGAATTGCCCCCCTTAAAAATCAAATTACTCCCCTGTGGGGCATACGTCCCACGTTGGGAACCACTGGCTTAGAGGGATCATAGGTCAAGTGGATATTCCTTCTTGGCCTACACCCTAACCCACCAGTCTTCATATAGTACAATTCACTCTAATGTTGTCACAAATCAGCCAAGTATAGTAAAGCCAATGGATACCAAATAAAGCAAGACCATAGAGCTGAATAGTAGTGTTCCAGAACTACCCTGCCTCTATCAAACTGTTCCAGCACAGCAACAATATTGATATTACTGCCCAGATATTCTACTACAAAAAAAGCAGGGCTGATCCAAATGAGTCAAGGAAAGTGACAAAAAAGCACAATGCTCTCAGCAATAACACACTCATTAGTACAACACACACAAAATGCTGGCGGAACTCAGCAGGCCGGGCAGCATCTATGGAAAAAAGTACAGTCGACGTTTCTGGCTGAAACCCTTCAGCAGGACTGGTGAAAAAAGCTAGGGAGTAGATTTAAAAGGTGGGAGGAGGGGAGAGAGAAACACAAGGTAATAGGTGAATGGGGGAAGGATGAAGTAAAGAGCTGGGAAGTTGATTGGTGAAAGAGACAGAAGGCCATGGAAGAAAGAAAAGGGGAGGGGAGCATCAGAGGGGGTGATGGGTGGGCAAGAAGATAAGGTGAAAAAGGGAAAAGGGGATGGGGAAATGTTGAAGGAGGGGGTTGGGAGGGCATTACCGGAAGTTTGAGAAATCGATGTTCATGCCATCAGGTCGGAGGCTATCCAAATGGAATACAAGGTGTTGTTCCTCCAACCTAAGTGTGGCCTCATCACAACAGTGGAGGAGGCCATGGATGGACATATTGGAATGGGAATGGGAAGTGGTATTAAAATGGGTGGCTACTGGGAGATCTGGTGGACAGAGTGTAGCTGCTCAGTGAAGCAATCTCTCAATCTATGTTGGGTCTACTCACAGGTGAAGTGTCACCTCATCTGGAAGGACTGTTTAGGGCCTTGAATGGTAGTGAGGGAGGAGGTGTAGGGGCAGGTGTAGCCCTTGCAAGGATAACAGCCAGGAGGGAGATCAGCAGGGAGGGACGAATGGACAAGGGAGTCGCGTAGAGAGTGATCCCCGAGGGAAGTAGAAAGTGGGGGGGGGGGGGGGGCCGGCGGAGGGAAAGATGTGCTTGGTGGTGGAATCCCGTTGGAGGTGGTAGAAGTTTCGGAGAATTATGTGCTGGATGCAGAAGCTGGTGGAGTGGTAGGTGAGGACAAGAGGAACCCTATCCCTGGTAAGGTGGCAGGAGGATAGGGTAAGAGGATGTGGAGACTGGTGGGGTGGTAGTGGCTTCGGTTGCACCTCACCATAAAATAAGTGACTGCCGACATTATTACAGTTTTGGTACAGACGTACTAAGAGGTAAGGTGGGGGGACTACCCTCAACTTCAAGGCAGGGTAAGTAAGTGGAGCAGCAACAAGCTGTTCAACATCAGCGATTCCATACGATTGAAGCTTATGTGGTCTTGCTCTCAGTTCTGCTTGCCAGCCTGCTGTCCAGACTCTTCGACAGACCAAAAACCTTCTGCCTCAGTCTGGATATAGTTAACGGTACAGATGGCGTAAGAATTCCAAACACTCATTGCCATCAAAGAGAAAATGCCTATTATCGCTCTCTAATGGATAACTCTGTTTTTGAAGCTATGCCTCCTCCCTCAATCCCATGAGGGGAAACAACTTTGCATCATTTCCACCCCACCCCCACAACTCTAGAATCCCATGTTTCAACCTCTCATTATTCTCAATTAAAACTTCCATTACCTTTCCCCATTAGGCAATTCCCCTATGCCAGTAATCAAACAAATCTGAGCTGGCTCCAATACTATTATATTTCAACTTAGAATAGGCAGACCAATATTACCAATGATGGAGATCATTGAAATAGGGAAACCTCCTGAAACTGAAGCCAGAAGGGATGAAATTCTTCACAGGCTGTCAGATATACAGTTCCTTTTCTGAGCTGTTTCATCAATGAACACCCATTCATGCTAACTCAGATGGAGATTTTCCTTCATGCTGGCATAATATTCAGTTCCATTCATAGTGCCACAGGTTTGTATTCAAATACAACACAACCTGAGCAATAGTCGGGCTAAGGCTGCTCAATGTCTCGTACTATTTGTCCCTCACAGATGCCAGATACTGAGAACCCAGAACACGAAAGTCTCATGTTACAATATTATTACCATATTCTCCAGTATTCTGGAAGACATCATTGCTGCATTGTTTACCAGCTACAAAATGCACTGCAGCAACTCTTTGATAGTACTTTGCAGACTTCTGAATAGTAACACACAAAAGGACAAGGGTGATAGATACATCAGTCTGAGGGGGATGATGATATTCCCTTAACACTGCTGAGGTGAACTCCCCACCCAAGCTGGCACATAGAATATAATAGCACACTACAGGGCCTTCCACCCACACTGTTGTGCTGACTCTAAAATTAATCTAACCCTTCCCTCCTACATTACCCTTCATTTTTTCTTGTGTAAAAAAAAACTTACCACTGACATCCCCACTATACTTTCCTCCAATCACCTTAAAATTATGCCCCCTCATCTTAGCCATTTCCAACCTGAGAAAAAAAATCTCTGACTATCTACTTGATATATGCTCATCATCTTATACACCTCTAACTAGTCACATCCCATTCTTCTTCATATCAATCAGAAAAGTCCTAGTTCACTCAACCTATCCTCATAAGACATGCTTTCTAATCCAGGCAACATCCTGGTAAAGCTCCTTTGCGCCCTCTATAAAGCTTCCACATGCTCCCTATAATGGGGTGACTGGAACTGAACACAATGGTCCAAGAGTGATCCAATCAGGGTTTCATAAAGCTGCACCACTATCTCGCGGTTCTTGAACTCAATCTATTATGATCTCTCAGATAGGGAATAAATGTCAGCAACACTACCAGATACGCTGAAATAGAAAAAATAAATTGATCTAGATTTAGGAAGATAATAGTAGTTCCACAATTAATAACCATTGAGTGGGAATGCATAAGTCTCGACCTCATTAGCTTACTCTTCACTGCCAATTCCCCAATGTACTCCTGCATAGGATTACACATGGCAGAACACAGAATTGTGGCACTAATCAATGAGGAACCTGTCCAAAAATAAATACGAGGTTGGATATATTGCAGAAATAGTACTTCCAGTTATTTGAAATGGTGATGCATCAGAGAGCTGATGTAAACAAATAATATCAATTTAAGTGCTAACTTATTGTTTTCTCCTGATCAGGCCTTCATGCCATAACTTGAGGGGCGATACAGAGAGTGAACTTGAGTTCAATACCTATGGTTCAGGCTTGATAGGTGACCCGTCAGCCTGGATCCAGGCAGGTAAAAGACATCAACTGGTATAAAAATGTGCAATAAAAGATTTGTAAACAATTATGGCACATGCCTGAAGATTTTAAGGTAGATGTTTGAAAGAAGCAAAATAGTATTTGGAAAACTTGCTACTTGGTAAATAAACTCTAATAAATGCACACAGGTAGTAGGAATATATTTAAAACCTCAAAATTTAGTTAGGATTTAATCTTTTAAAAATGTCCTCAGAGCTTTTAGCTCTCTGACATTTTATAATGTAATCTTACTGATCATAATTAAAAGTAACAGCAACATTATATACTTTTTCATCCATTTTCATTGCTAATGTAACTGTTAATATTAGTTTGCCTTTTATTCAAAATAATGCACACTTTAAATATTTGCATGTTGTAAACTTCATGAATGTCATTCATTATGCATCAACTATCTAAAATGGCATTGGATAAGGAAAATAATATATTACGTATTTTTTAAGGTAACACTTCTGGAGGTGGAGGAGGAGGAGAAGCGCAGGTGAGATGTTTAAATATCTGCAAATGCAATGAAATAATTTAACATTAAGCTACAAAAAGTTGCACAACAGAGCTCACTGCTTGGTTAGAGGTGGGTCTCAGCTAGGGTAACCAAGTGGAGGTGGTAATTGGTGGGCAGGTGGTGGTGTTATTAGGAAGGTAGGGGAAAATCACAATCTGGACACCAGAATCTTGTACCAGTTTTATTTTTCAGTGGAATAAAACACCATAATGACCTTTTGCTCATTACTTTGCTTCACTCTCAAAATTTGACCAGACATTTTCTGACACCAGTCAACTTGTGACCCTAAAGCAATTTCTATAATGGGACAACACATGGTGCCACTCTGTCACAAATTAATGTTTAAGTATCATCGTATTTAAATTCTGCCACATTCCCTTTGACGGTAAGCTGCTATGGGTGCTAATTGACACGAAGTGGGAGTTCATTCTTGATCTGATTCTGTCTCAAAAGCCCACATGCTGGTGCAGAACCAGAGTTTTCAAATGGTTGGTTAAAAATTCCCCAAGTTGTTTGAAAGTGGCCCCAGCAAATATAGAAAACTGCTGGTGCTCTCAACAACATACACAAAATGCTGGAGGAACTCAACAGGCTAGGCAGCGTCTATGGGAAAAAGTGCTCTCAACATTCATCTAAACTTAGACGGGCAACCTTCGAAGTACAAGAACGTTGAAACTAGTGCAAGGCCAGTATGTAAATGCTAATAGCTGTTATACAGTAAAAATCTCCAAGATAATTAAAGACATTTGAAACCTTACAACTGTCTTTATTAGATTATATGCAAAAGAGGAATATAGGTATTATTTTTGCACGACACAAACCAATTTATACCTAATGTTGATGAAAACTTGATCTTTTTCGACAGGAACTTGGAAAGAACAGCACTCTGAAAGTGGTACACTTCGGTTTGGTGTAAAATGATATGAAAGAATTACCAATAATTGGATGAAGATGGATGCTTTAATTATGTTGGTCTAATTACAAATGTATTTGCATTATAACATTTATCAAGGAACAGACAAATGAAGAATATATTTCTATAGTCCCAAAGAATGAAACAAGAAACTTCAATCTCTCAAAATATAATGTTCCATTACAGCTCCCAAAATAGCAGAAATACCCTTCATTTCTCTTGTCCCTCACCATACCCTCTCTTTCCACCTTTACATTATTGAAGATTCAAGATTGGCTAATGTAATTTCCTGTGCACAAGTGCAAAGGAGAACAAAATAATTATTTATCATGCTCCACCTCTTGACTTTATCCTGTGTCCATACCCGTCTTGGCTACACAGCTCTTCTTTTACCTAACTCCCTCACACATCTCTCATAATACCCCTTTTCCCACATTGCATTACTTTCTCACCTCCCCACATTCCCTCTACAGTTTGCATTACAGTACTCCATATTTCTCACAAATGGATTTGTCCCACTATCTTACTTTACCCATAAAAACCTTCCTAACAGTTTCAGCCCACTACCACTGTGTCAGGCCCTGGAGGGAAAATTCCCCCTTAACATTTCCCTCCTTCCTCTCCCCGATGCCTCACTTTACACATCCTACACAACATTTCCTTGTTCCTTTATCCTTGCATAACTGGCAAGGAATATTACCAAGATTGTCGATCCCCAATGGTGGGGTAAAAGGGAAGGGGGAATGTCAGATAACTCGATGAGGGTTCATAGACTGGAAGCAAATCCATAGAGGATTAGAATTTATAAGGTAAGGTTTGTAGAGCAAGAGAATTGTACAGGATGCAAAGGTGTGTTGGCCCTCTGGATCTGTGCGAAGCACCCATTTGCACTAACCCTATTTTGTGCTTCTCTTATTTCCATCAGATTCCACCCCCCCCCCCCTCCTCCCCCCCAGATTCCAGACTCACTGACACATACTAGGGGCAATTTACAGTGGCAAATTTAAATAGGATATAGGAGGAAATTGGAGTAACACAGTGACAGTGAGAACTTATGAATTCTACACCAACAATACCAGTGGTCAGCATTGAACCAGTAAACTGGAGCTCTGAGGAAGCAACTCTAGTAGCAACTCCCAACATCAAAGGTTAAACTAATATTAAAAGTTATTATGACAATGCATTTACTATGTGGCCATATAAAATGAAAGGCAAAGTATTTTATTTAACATATATTATTCTGTTCTTGTTTAATTGTATAACTCAACCCATTTTTATAATATGATTAATTTCAAATTGCTTGACAACCCAAAGACATTATTTTAAATATTTTATACAGTTATTTGGAATTGAGTACAGACATGGAAATACCAGTGGTCTTATGATCTTTCATTTAAACTAAGGTCATTTTGAAAATTATCCCTTTTCTCATTACATTTTTGGGATAGTCAAGAAAGTTTGTGGTCATTATATTGACTTTATATACAACGCATGATTTTATCTCCGAGAACTACTTTTGTCCATTTCACTCATGGCTTCTGTTGAAGCTGATGATGGCCTGCATGAGGGATTAATCTAGCATCAATCAGTGGTGTATAATCCTTCACGCATGGTATTTTTCTTTGCTTTGTACGTTAAGAGGATTAGCGTTTAGAATGCATAAATTGATGGTAAAAATTTACATGATCAAGATTGCTTCATTTCTTATGTTCATCGAGCCCCTATTAAAAATTTCTACACAACTAAAAATATTTATACATCATTCATTGTTAAAATCCAGATATCCTTACTTTTGAAATTGGCTATTTTGGAAATACTTGTCTATTAATAAATCTGTGTGTGATGTTATCAAATGTTTGATGCTGTTACACTGATATTTTTAATTTATCTCAATGCAATGGAGTGATAAAATAATTCTGTAAAATCTAATGGCAGATCTGAATATACTGCACCCAGTGCACTACAACAGTTTGCAAGTAATATTGCAAAATAAATGTGATTAAACAACCTGTTTCAACCAGTTTCTCTTCCTTACTGCTGCTCATTATCAGCAGGTTCCTTCTCAAAACAGTGTGTTCATTTTCCATCCATTAAAATATGACCAGGTTTTGATATCAGATTCCTACACTGAACAGGGTCTCAACTTTTTTTAGTGGCTTTCATCTTGGGGCCATGTGAGCTCACAGGAAACTTAGAGTAATAGAATAATACAACTGAGAAACAAACCCTTTGGCTTTGGCCCATCAGGCCTATGCCAACTATCATGCCTAACTACACTAATCCTACTTACCTGTATTAATTCTCCTACTCTCTGTACTTTACTCATTAAAGTACATGTCAAGATGCCTCTTAAATGTGTTACTGTTCTTGCCTCCACCACCTCTTCTGGCAGCTTATTTCATATACCATTTTCTCACTGTGAAACCTTTACTCCTCACATCTCCTTTAAACTTCCCCCCTTTCACCTTAAATCTGTGCCCTATAGTTTCAGACACCAGCTATCCAATCTATGCCTCTCAAATTTATATATGTCTACCACATTACCTTTCAGCCTCCTTTACTCCGAAGTCCATCTAATATCTCCTGATAAATCATGCCCTCTCATACAGGTAACATCCTAAAGAAATTTCTGTGTACTCTCTATCTTAACCACACACTTCCTATAGTGTGATGACCAGAACTGCACACAGTGTGTGGCTTAACCAACATTTAGTGCAACTATAATGCGACATCCCAACTCATACTCCATGCCTCAGATGATGAAATAAATCATTCCATATGCCTTCCTCACTGCTCTGTCTATTTGTAAACACAAGAGCTTCTACAGATGCTGGAAATCAAGAGCAATAGATGCAAAATGCTGGAGGAACTCAGCAGGTCAGGCAGCATCTATGGAGAGGAATAAACAATCCTGATGAAGGGTCTTGGTCTGAAATGTGAACTGTTTATTCCCCTCCATAGATTCTGTTTACTTCTGTTGTCATTTTTAAGGAATATTGTACTTATACCCCAAGATCTCTCTGTTCATCAAAACTGCTTGGGGGGTCTTGCCAGTCACTATGCACATCTGTCCTGTTTAACTTCCAAAAATGTACCAAGTCATTCTCAATATTGTTACAGACATCCAATATCTCATCCTTTGCAGTGTTGAGATGCTCCAGAATATCACTGTTCTCTCCGGAACTCACTGGCTTCCATGTCCTTTTCTAAGATGCACAAGATGAGAAGTATTCATTTTAGACCTCACCCATTTCCTATAATTCCACATACAGATCACCACAATGATCCTCAAGGGGAACTCATCTCTCCTAATTACCTCTCTGTTCTTAATGTACTTAAGGAACCTTTTAGGATTTGACCCTCATCTTATCTGCCTGGGATATCTTATGGCCCTTTATGTCTCCTTTTTCTTAATCAAACCCTTAATATCTCTCATCAACCAAGGTTTCCAAGTCTGCTCAGTCCTGGTGCAAGATCTTGACTCAAAACATTGACAATTACCCTCCCCCCCAGCAGTTTGTTTTCTGTTCCCTAATCTTGCTGTCCTCACCTTTCACTCTAACAGAAACATGCTGACCCTGAGCTCTCCCCATCTCAATTTTGATAGCTTCCCACTTGCCAGATGTTGCTTTACTTTTAAGCAGCCTCTCCCAATCAACCCTTGCAAGTTCTATCCGATGCCATCAAAATTATCCTTACTCCAATTTACAATCTTCGTTTTAAGATTAGTTCTATCTTGCTCTATAATTATATTGACACTAATGGAATTATGGTCACTGATCCTAAATTACTCTTCCCAAAACATCAACTACATGCCCATTCTCACTTCCTAACAGCCCTTTTTTCAGGAGCACCATCTATATGTTGCTTCAGAAAATGTTTCTGGACACTGAACCGATTTCTCACCATCTAATCCCTGAACTCTGTGGCTATCCCATTTATAGAGTAACAGAGCAGTACAACATGAACAGAGGCCCTTCGGCCCAATGATTCCATGCCCACCCAGTTAAGTCTCTATCTCCCGCAGTCGACCCATAACTCTCTAAACCCCACCCCTCCATGTACCTATCCAAGTGCTTTTTAAATTTTTCCCATTGTACCTGCCTCAACCACTTCCTCTGGAAGCTCTTTCCATATACTCACCACCCTCTGTGTGCAGTTACTCCTCAAGTCATTTTTAAGTATTTCCCTTCTCACCCTGGTTTTGCTCTCCCTCTACCCGAGGGAAAGATTTACCATTCACCTATCTGTGCCTCTCCTAATATTAAACTTTTCTATAAAGGCACCCCTCATTCTCCTGTATTCCAAGGTATAAAGACCTTGCCTGGCTAACCTCTGTCTGTAACTCAAGCCCGCTGATGATGGCAATATCCTCATAAATCTTTGCTGCACTCTTGCCAGTTTAACCACATCTTTCCTTTAACAGGGTGACCAAAACTATCCATAGTACTCACCAACAACTTATACAACTGGAAAATAATGTCCCATCTCTTGTAGTCATTGCTCTGACTGATGAAGAGTGGTGTGCTTAACATTTTTTTCCACCACCCTGCCTTTAATGAAATATGCACCTGTACTCCCAAATCCATCTGCTCCATTACATCCCCGGTGCCTACCATTGCTTCGTTAAATTCTACATTGGCTTGCCTTTCTAAAATGCATCCACACACACTGCTCTTTATTGAAATCCCTTTGCCACTCCTCAGCCAACTTTCTTGTCTTATCAAGATCCTATGATAATTTCTTCACCATCAACATCACTTAATCTTAAGTCATCAACAAATTTATTGATCAAACCTTGTGCATTCCTACACAAATTCTTTATATAAATAATGAATAACAGAGGTGCATGACTGGGATTGAAGTCATCGGAGAGACACTGGAGCTGGTGAGAAAGCTGGTGATATAGAACTCTTTATTCAGTACAACAAGCAGGCATCGTTCTGGAGACACTCTCCATAGAGGCTCACAAACCTAAAGGTACATCACAGTTTTATACCCTTAAGATCAAATTGTGATTCAGTACAATTTCAATCGTTATACTGAGATTGTTTACTTCAATACATGGGTTGACAAATAGTTCCTTTGAGATACATAGTGGAAACACATTGTAATTGATAAGAAACCTCTGAAAGTCCAAACACCTTTGGGATAAACTAATTAACTCAAATATTCTAAAACCTTTTAACAACAGAGTGCCAGACATCCAAAATTAATGTTATCAGGGCTGTCTCTGAGTACACAAGTATGGTACTCAAAAACCATGGATTGCCTATACCTGTGACCAAGGTAATTGACAGCATCCATCTGGTCTACCAGGTTGTACTTAAATCAGAATGGTACAAATAACTTAGCAATGTTGCCTGGTTTGCTGCAGACCAATTAACACAAACCCACTGTGATGAAGTGTTATGAGGGGTTGGTGATGAAACATAACAACTCCTGCCTGAGAAGCAACATAGATCCACTCTAATTTGCCAACCAGCACAACAGGTCTGCAGTAGATTGGCTCTTTACTCAACCCTGGAATATCTGGACAACAAAGATACATATATCAGGATACTCTTTATCAACTATAGCTCAACATTCAATGTCATCATCCCCTCAAAACTGATCAATAATCTTCAAGACCTTGGCCTCAATACCTCCTTGTGCAACTGGATCCTCAAGTTCCTCACTTGCAGACCCCAGTCAGTTCAGATTGGCAACAACATCTCCTCCACAATCTCCATTAGCACAGGTGCATCACAAGGCTGTGTGCTTAGCTCAACTCGCTACACATATGACTGTGGCTAAGCACAGCTCCAATGCCATATTCAAGTTTGCTGACAACGCCACTGTCATTAGCTGAATCAAAGGTATGATGAATCAGCATATTTGAGGGAGACTAAAAATCTGGCTGAATGGTGCCACAACAACAATCTCTTACTCAATGTCAGCAAGACCAAGGAGCTGATTATTGACTTCAGGAGGAAGAAACTGGAGGTACATGAGTCAGAGAATCAGAGGTGGAGAGGGTTAGCAACTTCAAATTCCTTGGTGCTATAATTTTGTTGCTCCTGACATACCCAGAACATAAGTGCAAATACAAAGAAAGCACAGCTGCATCTCTGCTTCAGTAGGAGTTTGACAAACTTCTATAGATGTGCATTGGAGAGTATATTGACAGGCTCCAACAGGCTCCATCACAGCCTGGTATGGAAAGACCAGTGTCCTTGAATGGAAAATCCTACTGTAAGAGCCATGTATCTTTTTTTTGGTCTTGAGGACCCACGCATCTATTTTCTGCCTGCATTATATTTATTGGTGTATTTATTATGGCAATATGTCATGTGGGTTGGGATATAGAAGCAAATGAGTATAGTTACACTACAAGATTGTTCTCACTGTTATCAGGTGGGAGGTACAGAAACCTGAAGGCACACACTCAGCGATTCAGGAACAGCTTCTTCCCCTCTGCCATCTGATTCCTAAATGGACATTGAATCTTTAGATACTACCTCACTTTGTTTAAAAATATACAGTATTTCTGTTTTTGCACTTTTTTAAATCTATTCAATATACATATACTGTAATTGATTTACTTGTTTATTATTATTAATATTTTCCTCTGCTAGATTATGCATTGCATTGAACTGTTGCTGCTAAGTTAACAAATTTCACGTCACATGCTGGTGATAATAAACCTGATTCCAATTATTTTTACTGGTTTTGTAATAGAGGATTGGACATAACTTTTCCAATTTAGAAATTAATTATTTGGAAATGTGTTATACAGTGTCAATTACCCTGGCTTAGTCTCAGTGGTTTTGATTTGTTATCAAGTAACCACTATACCTACACTACACTACAAAAAGTAGTGGATACGGCCCAGTCTATCACAGGTAAAACCTCCTATTCGAGTGTCCATGATCAGGGACCCCTACTGTTGTGTCTATATTTCTTTGAAAATAAAAAGATGTATATGGGAGATGGCTTTAACGAGTGCATTCACATGGGGGTGGGGGGAGGAGGAGGAGAGAGTGAGAGTGAGAACAATGTGCATACATAGTTAGCAGATCAAACATAACCCTAAGATTATGCTCTAAAATAAATAGGTCCATATATTACACTTCTTCCCCCTTTAAATTAATGTAATATAAAACTGTGTGTACAAAACATTAAATTTCCCTTTCACACACATTCAAATAAACATGCTTTCACAATAAAAGTCCATAATTTACTTTACTGTTCTAAAGATTCAGTCTTTTGGGTGTTGCTCTGTTTCTTTTGGGATAGCGCCTCTGGATCTGCAGAGTGGCATCAGGTAGATGCCCTGCCTAAGACAATGTTCTCAGTTACTGGGGTCACTTTGCCATTAGTGACATTATCACTGAGTCCAGTGATTGTAATGTGTCCATCTTGTTGGATGTAGTTGACTCTGGTGTGTTCTTCAGTTGAGCATCCAGTATCTGGTCCACATGACGTCTCCATGTCTGATCGCCAACATGCACTGTGTACATCAGTGGTCCAGATCGTGTAGCTAAACTACTGGGTGTCCACTTGTCTTCTCAATAATCATGCACTAGGACTTCCTGCTGCTTCAATTGGCAACTAGTTGAACTGTTTATTCCGCATTTCCTTTCATAGGTCTGGTTTCAGGAGATCTACGCAGGATCTCAGATTCCTGTTCATGAACAGCTTTGCAGGTGTTTGATTTGTCATTGCATGAACAGAGTTCTGATAGACAAAAAGGAAATTGTCTTCCTTTTCCATCACTTTAATGGACTTCTTGAAGGTTTGGATAAACCTTTCAGCTAACCCATTTTTTACAAGGTGGTGAGGAGCTGACTTGAAATGTCTGATGCCATTTTTCTTCATAAACAGTGGGAATTCTTCTGACATGTACTGTGGTCCATTGTCACTTACAATTTGTTCTGGTAAGCTGTTTCTGGCAAAAATAGCCCTCTGGGCAGAGACAGGGTGACTGAGGTGGTTGACTTCATTGGTATAACCTCTGGCCACTTCAAATAAGCATCCACAGTAATCAGAAACATGGAGTCCATGAATGGCCCAGCAAAGTCAATATGGACTCTTTGCCATGGTGATGACAGCCCCTCCCACGGGTGTGACAGTGCCTGTGGGAGCGCATTTTGAACTTTTTAGTATCCTGAACTGTTTTTGGTCAAGTCTTCAATCTGTTCATCTATTCCCGGTCATTGCACATAGCTCTGGATGAGACTCTTCATCTTGACGGTACCCAAGTGTCCTTCATGCAGATTCTCTAACACTCTGGTGCGCTGTTTAGAGGGAACCACAACACGAGATCAACACACCAGCGTTCTTTGACATACCAACAGTTCACCTCATCTCACTGCAAACTCTGGAAACATAGGATTACCATGAGCTGGTCATCCTTACAAGGTGATTTCATACATTTTTGACAATGTCAGGTCATTCCTTGTTTCCCTTTGTATTTCTGAATTTGTTATTGGCAACTGGTCCACCACTGTGTTGTGGAACACTTCTACTGGGTCACAGTATGAAGCCTTTTCTTCTTCAGTTGCCAACAGTGGAAGACATGACAAGCCATCAGCGTTGCTGTGTTGTTTGGTACCCTTGTCCTAACAGTGGGCTCCTAGAAATAGTGCCTAATGTTGTAACTGGGTAGCAGTAATCACTGGAATTCCCTTCCTGGGATTGAAAATGGACACAAGGGGCTTGTGATCTGTCACAAACGTAAACTTTTGTCCGTAGAGATAGTGGTGGAACTTCTTTATTCTCCATACTGGACTAAGGGCCTCTCAATATGTGCATAATTGTGTTCTGCGCTCATCAGTGATCTTGAAACAAACACAATCAGATGTTCAGATCCATCTTCCATAGTGTGTGACAAAATGCTCCAATGCCATAAGGGAACACATTGCGTGCCAGTCTGATGGGTAGTGATGGGTCATAATAGGCAAGTAGTTCATCTGATGTTATTTTAGACTCTTTGTTTTCTTGAATGCTCTTTCACATCTTTCTGACCATTCCCACTTTGCTCCTGTCTGCAACAGTGTGTTCAATGGATGCAGCACTGTAGCAATGTTTGGGAGAAACCAGTAGTAATAGTAGTTTACAAAGTCCAAGTACAACCTGAGTTGTGACACATTTTCCGGTTTGGGTGCCTGTAGCACTGCTTCAAACTTCTTGTGATTTGCATAAGCCATGTTTGTCAATGATGTGTCCACAATGAGATTTCATTCTTGAAAATCTCTCATTTCTCTCTGCATGCAGACCATACTCACTCAGCCTGTTAAGCACTTTACCAAGGTTCTGGAGGTGCTCTTCAACATTCTTGCCCGTCGTGATGATGTCAACAACATTGTGTTCCTGGGATATCTTGGAGCACTTGGTCCATTGCTCTTTGCCAAATTGCTGGAGCTGATGCAACAACAAAAATGAGAAGATTATACTGGAACAGTCACTTGTGAGTGTTGATTGTGAGAAACTTCCTGCTTGACTCCTCAATCTCCATTTGCAGATTGGCTTGTGACAAGTCAATCTTTGAAAACCTCTCCCTGCCTGTCAAAGATACAAAAACATCTTGTATTTGTGGCAGGGGATACTGCACAAATATCCCCTGTGCCCCTGGGCACCCGGTTGATGCCCACTTTGAAATCCCCACTTATGTGAACAGCTCTGACCTTCCCTTTTTTTAAAAAAATCACTGGGACAATGGGTGTGGCCTAATTGCTCCACTCAACCTTGGAGAGAATTCCAGATGCCTCCAAGCTCTATAGTTCAGCGTCCACCTTAGGATGTAGAGTGTAAGGCACTGGGCACACTTTCTGGAATCTTGGTGTAGCTGCTTCATTCCATTCAATTCTGGCCTTCATGCCTTTGAGTTTACCAATGCCCTTCTCATTAGCATTTAGCTGCTGTGACAGTCTCTGGTTAGTGCTATCATTTAGGCTATAATTGCCTGTAAACGCCACATTGAGAGTTTTGATTGAGTGCCAGTCTAGTTGGATTTTTCTCAATCATTCACATCCAAAAAGTGCTGGCCCTCCACTTTTCAATACAAAGCTTTAACTGTTGTGTCTATTTTCAGTTTGCTATGAGAGACACTTTCGCCTGTTTGTTTTTAGCATCACTGAGGTCTTATCTAATGATAATTTAGAAAACATTCTGTTCTAGTCAGCCTCTGAAATTATAGACAAAGCTGACCCTGTATCTAACTCTATTTTCAGTTTTACACCAGACACATCTATTATGATCCATATGATTTTGTGATCTCTTCAGTAATACTATGTAGTTCTGGGCATGACAGCTCACTTTTGTCTGATTCTGTGTTGTCTGATTCTGTTTTACATTCCGTCACTTTATGCATTTGCTTAGTTTTGTGTTTGAAACTTTTCACTCAGTTGTGCTTTTTTTCTTCTTTACCCACTCACTCTGTGACCTTGTCTATGACACTGTCTGCAAACTTTTTCTTTGAACCAATAGTCATTTGCACCATGGGAGGATTTGCTACGTCAATAACATTTCTGGCTTTTTGCACCATTCAGGGACAGTTTGTGCATTTCACATCCTAACTTCTTTTTCTGTAGTTCTGCTGCATCCTCTAAAAATATTGCAATGGTCAATGCCTGTGCTAAGGATAGATCTCTTTCTGACAGTAGTCTCTTGAGTGCTTTGACTGTGTGTGCCACAAACAAGTCTGTCCCTTGATGCATCAGAAAGTCCATCTCTAAAATCATAGTACTGGGAAAGTTTGCGTAGTTCTGCAATGTCTTCAGTAATGCTTTCATTCTTTGACTGGTTCCTTTTGTAAAATTCTAAATCTCTCAGCTATTACCAGCAGTTTATGGCTCAAATGATTTTGTAAAATTTTGAATGTCTTGCTTGCTGGCTTTTCAGTAGTTGCTAAGTTGCATAAGA
This sequence comes from Hemitrygon akajei, assembly GCF_048418815.1. Taxonomy (NCBI): domain Eukaryota; kingdom Metazoa; phylum Chordata; class Chondrichthyes; order Myliobatiformes; family Dasyatidae; genus Hemitrygon; species Hemitrygon akajei. Next base: position 72,164,391 of record NC_133130.1, on the reverse strand, counting down.
GACTGTATGTTCTGCCACCCATTAAGCTAAGAAGCATGCATACTTTCTTTTGCTCATCCACATTGTTTGTTTTACAATACAGTTCAACCTTCTCGATAAACAACTCCCAGCCTTCATTAGCACTATTGAGTTCATCAACTTTCCCAACTGAAGCCATCACCATATTATTTCCACTTTAACTTTGCTAGTTGCACATCCTTCACTGTCTACTGTGCTGTGTATTCACATATCACTTTGTTATGTCTGTGACTGGCTTCCGTGTACTGTTTAACTCTCACTCTTTCTTCCCGTAATTGTCAGGACAGTTGGTGATATTCTCTGACATTCAGGTTCATACTTATCATCAATTTGTTGGGTCTCGACAACTACACATGAATTAAAATAAAAACACGCATATGGGAGATAGCTAAGAGGAGTCATTGCTCTAATAAATAAATAAATAAATCAATCAATCGATCCATACATTACACCCACCACACAGGTCATGCTCTCTTCTTGCTGCTGCCATCAGGATAGTAATACAGGAACCTCCAGGACTTACTCCACCAGGTTCAGTAACAGTTATTACCCCTCAACCATCACACTTGCCCCATCACTAAAACACTCCCACAACCAAGGGACTCAATTTCAAGGTCTCTTCATCTCATACTCTCGATATTTAATGTTTATTTATTATTATTATTTCTTTAGAGTCATAGAAAAGTACAACACAGAAACAGGACCTTCGGCCCATCTAGTCCAGGCCAAACCATTTAAACTGCCTACATCTTTCAACCTTCACCAGGACCATAGTCATCCATACCCCTTCCATCAATGTACCTATCCAAACTTCTCTGAAGCATTGAAATCGAACTTGCACGTACCATTCGCACTGGCAGTTCATTCCACACTCTCATCATCCTCTGAGTGAAGTTGCTTCCCCTCATGTTCTCCTTAAACTTTTTGCCTTTCACCCTTAACCCATGACCTCTAGTTGTAGTCCCACCCAACTTCAGTGCAAAAAACCTGCATTTACCTCATCTATACCTCTCATAATTGTTTACCTCTATATAAAGTCTGCTCTCCATCTTCTATGTTCCAAGGAATAAAGTCCTAAACCTGTTCAATAACTCTGGTCCTCCAGACCCAGCAACATTCCTGTAAATATTTTCTGTACTCTTTGAACCTTATTTACATCTTTCTTGTAGGTAGGTGACCAAAACTGCACACAATTCTCCAGATTAGGCCTTACCAATGTCTTACACAACTTCAACATAACATCCCATTTCCTGTACTCAGTACTTTTAATTTATGAAGGGCCCCAATGTGACAAATGTTTTCTTTACAACCCTACCTACCTGTGACACACATTTCAATGAATTATGGGCATGTATTCCCAGATCCCTCTGTTCTACCACACTTCTCAGTGTGCAAGGCCTACCCTAGTTGGTCCTACTGAAGGGCAACACCTCACATTTGCCTGCATTAAATTCCATCAGTCATTTTTCCACCTGGTCCAGATCCCACTACAACTCATTCTCCTTCCTCAATGTCCCCAATCTTGGCATCATCTGCAGATTTGCTGATCCAGTTAACCCCTTTATCATCCAGATCATTGATATAGATGACAAACAACAAAGGACTCGGCACCAATCCCTGCAGTACTCCTCTAGTCACAGGCCTCCAGTCAGAGAGGCAACCACCTACCACTCTCTGGCTTCTCCCACAAAGTCAATGCCCAATCCAATTTTCTACCTCATCTTGAATGCCAAGCAACTGAAACTTCTTGACCAACCTCCCAGAAGGGACCTTGTCAAATGCCTTGCTAAAGTCCATGTAGGCACCATCCATTGCCTTGCCTTCATCAGCTTTCCTGGTAGCTTCCTCAAAGAAATCTATAAGATTGGTTAGACATAGCCAACCACGCACAAAGCCATGCTGATTATCCTTAATCAGTCTACGTCTGTCCAAATACTTGCATATTCAGTCCCTCGGGATATCTGCCAATAACTTTCCCACTACTGCTGTCAGGCCTATAGCTTCCTGGTTTATGTTTAGAACTTTTCTTGAACAGTGGAACAACATCGGCTATCCTCCAATCCTCTGGTACCTCACCCATTGCTAAGGATGATTTAAATATCTGCTGGGCCCCAGCAACTTCTGCACGTGCCTCCTGCAGGGTCTGAGGGGAACACCTTGTCAGGCCCTGGGGATTTATCCAGCCTGATTTGCCTCAGGACAGCAAACACCTCCTCCTCTGCAATCTGTATAAGGTCGATGAAGTTGATGCCACTTTGCCTCACTTCTTTAGACTCTGTCCATCTCCTGAGTTAATATAGATGCAAAAAAAAAATTCGTTAAAATCTCTCCTATCTTTTTTGGCTCCATGCGTGGATTACCATTCTGATCTTCCAACAGAACCAAGCTTGTCCCTTGCAATCCTTTTTCTCTTAACATACCTGTGCAATCCCTTAGGATTCTCCTTCATCTTGTCTGCTCGAGCAGCCACATGCCTTTTAACCCTCCTGATTTATTTAAGAGTTCTCTTGAATTTCTTGTATCCATAAACACCTAACTTTTTCCTACCTGACTATACCTGCTATGCACCTCCTTTTGTTGTTAACCAGGGCTTGAATATCTCTTGAAAACCAAGGCTCCCTACACCTGTTATCTTTACCTTTTTTCTGACAGCACATACAAGCTTTGTACTCTCAAAATTTCACTATTAAAGACCTCCCACTTAGCCATGTACATTTCTTGAACATTTTTGCATATTTACTTTGAAATGAATGACATTGTGATTACTAAATGCACAGTGTTCCTCTACACAAACTTCTGTCACCTGCCCTGCCTCAATTCCTAACTGCAGATCAAGTATCGTACACTCTCTCATTGGGACTTCTACATACTGATTAAGGAAACTTTCCTGAACATATATGACAAATTCTATCCCAGCTCGTCCTTTTACAGTATTGGAGTCTTGGTCAATATTTGGAAAGTTAAAATGGTTCTTGCAACAGTCTAGGATCTCTCTGCAAATGTGTTCTTCTAAACCCCTTGGACTGTGGGTAGTCTGCAATATAGCTTCATTAATGTGGTTATACCTTTCTTATTTCTCAGTTCCACCCACAACACCTCACTAGACGAGTTCTTCAGTCTCTCCTGACTAAGCATTGTGTGACATTTTCCTTGACAAGTAATGCCACCCCTTTCTTTCTGTACTTGCAGTTTGTTGTCTTCTGCAAATTGGTTGAATGCACAAGTAGGTGCTGTCTTTCACTGATGCTATTATGGTTATTATTCTATTATAGATTCATTGAGTATTCCCTTAAGCAAATGAATCACAGGTTTCTATATGATGACACACATGTAATTTGATAATAAATTTACTTTCAACTCTGACCTGATGTTTGGCTCTTGCATATGTAATCTCTGTCAGTGGAGCAGCCTGTGCTTTTACCTTCAATTTGTTTTATTAATTTTTATTTTAGCAATCAAGTGTGGAGTAGACCCTTTGGCCCTTCAGGCAATACTGCCCCAGCAACCTCCAACAAACAGGATTAACCCTAACCTAATTGCAGGACCATCTAAATGACCAATTAACCTACGGATATATCTTTGGACCGTGGGAAGAAATCGGAGCACCGGGAGGAAACCCACACATTCCATGGGGAGGTCATCTTACCAAACTGCACTGGAATTGAACTCCAAGTCTGTAACGCCCCGAACTACAATGGTGACACGCTAACTGCTACGCTACCCTGTGCCCAATTTATTTCTTGCAATTTGCAAAACAACTGAAGACTATTTGCAAGCTTCCTGAACTCAATTACATTTACAATAACAAAGCCTGGTTCTTGTTTGAATTAATATCTGTTATAGTCATAGAATTCCAGAATACTGCCTAACATATCTTGGCCCCTGGACAGAAATCTCAGGAAGGCCAAATTTGAGGATACAATTCCCATTCCCTTCAGATCCCTTCCTCAATTACTTACCTATATGTACCTACATCTACTCCATCTAACATCCCTAATTGGCTATGTACAAGATTATAAAGAGACAGCAATCAGACCTGCAGAAATCTGATCGCATCTTCTTTGCCCCTTCAATCTCTGATAGCTAAAACTATCAGTACTGGCTGTCAGTAGTTACTCTGTGGGCAGGGTCACAGCAAGTTGACTTTGTTTTGGGTTCACAGGGAACAGTTCACATTCCATGCCATGACAGAAGATTATCAGAACGATCTTGACAACTAGTCTGTTTGATCAATCGACAGGAGGGCTTGGAGTTTCCAGGCTGCAAGAACCTCACCCTGGTGGCACCCCTTCCCGGACCATCCTTTCAATCAGCGGTTTGGACAGTGAAAGGGCCCAGCTTATGTATTCACTCCCCATTCATTTTGGGTTGCTGCCTGACAGATGCTGTGTTCAATTTATTCACTCTCTCTCAGTCTGCCTTGCCATTAAGGTTGTGGAACTTGACATCTATGCCTCAACTTGGATCCCTTCCCGTTTGTTTTCCCCAGTATCTTTATAGTCACTGATAGAGAGAGAGAGTGTCTGCCTTCTGTATTTGCATTTCCATTCTCTTTCATCTGCAGGCCTACTTCCATCAGGTGTGGTCAGTTTCTTAGATTCTCTGTAATGACATTGTTCATGGGTGGATTTAATCCCTTGCTTTGACTGTGAAAGCAACAAGGTGGTGTGTCACATAGTTTAACCTGAGTCCAGTGTTTCCACTGGCTGCCTTGCTGGGACTGTACACAAACAAAAGTATCATTTGTCAGAAGCACAATCTATGGTTCTGTCCACCTGGGAGCAAACCCTGCCTTTTCAGGCAGCTCTCTTACCAGGACTTGGTCTCCCGGCTGTGGGAGGACCATCTTCTCCCCCTCTGGCTCTCTGATCAGCAATACATTGTTGTTGTTTTGCTCAGTCCCTCAACACTTTGCTAGTTACAGAGGACCTTTACACAGTGGGTCATTTTATCCCTGCAAGTTCCAGGTTCACCTCAACCCAAAGGGAGTCACATTGCTTGGACAATAGGGGCTTAAACCAGCGAGCAGTTTGGAATTGCTTACAATCTCATCAGGATTCCTGGCAATACATTACCCCATGTCTTTCCTGTCTCTGTTATAGCTTCACCCAAGGCAGTTTTGATTGTCTGATTCATCTTTTCTTCCATTCCTGAACTCTGAGGATGATCAGGTAGGCGGAACCATTATCAAATCCCTAACAGCTTGCACATTTCCTTCATCAATTTAGCTGTGAAATGTGCTCTTTGATCCGAGTCCACCTGGGCTGCAGTGGATTTCCTGAGCTAAAATCTGAGCTTCTGTGTTGGTAGTACAATCCCACATTGGGAAGGCCTCTACCTACTGGGTGAAGTGATCCATGGTCACCAGCCAGTAGCTTTCCCCCCCGCTTTTTGGCAGGAGCCCCATCAAGTTCATCTGGATGTTTTCCCAGGAGGTCCTCAGCCATGGCTGGTTTGCCAACTGCACCTTCATGCCCTTACCAGGGTTATGCTGGGCACAAATAATGCAACGGTGGCAGAATTTCTCAACATCTTTTCCCATTCCTGGCCTCCTCCCCATGATATACCTTCAGTTGTATGCCTAATATGTGATAGGGCTACTGAGACACCTGCCTCCCCACGAGTCCAGCTTCCAGCTGGTCTTTCCTTTGCGCACTCTCTCAATCTCTGATTCTCCACTGCCTCCTCATACAATTTTACTGAACTGGCTCCAGTAGTTTCTTCCTGCACTCTTGCAATTTCAGTCGCTGCATGTTCTTCTGCTGCCTTTTATGCCCTGATGTCTGCCCACTCATTCCCTATCTGCTCCTTACTTGCCCCTTTCTTGTTCCTCTCCATGCCTGATGGTACATCAGGTGGTAACCTTGCTGTTTCCTTAGCATCTGTCTGTTTTCTTTTACAAGTCCAAGTTGCTAGCTTAACGCTCAACCCAGTGCAGATGGAAAGCATGCAAGGAGCCAGCCGGATTCGAACCTGCGACCAATCGCCTCGAAGTCCGGTGTGGATGCCACTGCACCACCAACCAGTTCTCCCCTTTCTGGTGAGTCGTTACTTTAATCACAACGGCCTCTGCTGGCAGTCTCGCTGCTTCCAGAGGTTCTTGTATTATGTGCCTGTGCTGAATATCTGCCCCGGTGAGGTTACGAATCCACATTGTGCCCATGCCATCAGATAATCCTGCACTACCCCAAATGCATACCTACACTGGATATAAATATTTACTCATCTGCTTTTACTGTAGAGCCACCAGTTCCACTACTGGGGCTGAGCAACCTCCTGGTACAGCTCCTGCAGCTAACTTCTCACCAGCTTCCTTCACCATGGCCCATCCAGTCTGTGGCTTCCCATCCATCTACCTCCAAGACCAATCTATAAAAACTTCCTCTGCTTCCACTTCCAGACACGTTTCTGTCATACCAATACCTTCCTCCTGCTCTACATCCATTTGACATTCATGTGCCTCCCCCTCTGTCAGGCTGGTGCCCGTGGGGTTCATTCTAGTGTCCCTTACTTAACTTTGAGGGGATGAGATCTGCCTCCCTAGCTGCCCTCCTGTTGTTGGCCAACGCTCTCAGTCTCCATGTCCAATGGCACAGGGAGGGTGAAGTAGGAGTGTCCCGTCAGGTTTGCTGTCCAAGCTGCACAGTCAAAGGCAGGAAAGTCCTGCTACAACAGCTGCCTGCTTTGTTGAGTAACATGCCACTGGCCTTCTCGTCTCCACATGGACTTGTTGTAACACCTTCCCTCACTGCTGCAGTAAAAGTGAAAGGGGAGAGCTGTACTGGGCAACTAACACAGGTGCAGAGACCAAGGCTTTCTTGATATCCGTAAGTCTTTTCCTCATCTGGCCTCCATTTTACTTCCTCCAGAGGGAGCTTCCCTCCTGTGGTTAAGGCCTGTATCGGAGCTGGATATGAAATTACCAATTACGTAATTGAATAGACCCATTACCTTCCTCACATTGATTGGACGGGGCATGGAGCTAATTGCAGAATGTCTGTCATTTGACATATCCTTCCTCCCTGCAAAATAGTGTATCTTAGGTATTGGACAATTCGTTTCCCTATCTGAGCCTCGTATGGGCTGATTTTATATTCCTCGTCGCACACTATTTCTAAATCACTGGCTATCACCCCCCCCCCCCCCGCCCCCCGCCGTGACCTGCTTCATCCTCTGAGGCCATTAGTAGATCATCTACATATTTGAAGATGGTTGAGCAGTACGGTATTAAATTGAGTTATCCCAGTCTGTGCCATGACCTTATGAAAAAAAGCTGGGCTATTGTGGAACCCCTGGGGGAGCCTGGTCCACGTGTACTGATGCCCACGCAAAGTGAGGGCAAATTGGCTTTGGGACTCAAGTGCTAATAGGAGCCCCGACACTCATTAGCAAGGTCCAGGACTGAGAAAACTTTATGTTCTGGAGACAGGCCATTCAGGATGTGGCAGGGCTGGCCACAGTGGGATGCCATCTCAGTGTGGTCTTATTGAGGGCTGTGTAGTTTATTGCTAACTGATACAATCCATCTGGTTTCTTTACTGATCATATATACGAGTTAGTGCCCGGCAATGTCTCCGAGTATTGCCTGATGGTTTAGTTGCTTCTGTATACTCTGGACAGCTGTCTATGCATTTGCTTTTATGAGATACTGCTTTAGGAGTTTATGCAGATCCCCTCACATTAAAACTGAGTTCATTTTCACCCAACCACAATCTCGCTTGTGTCTTGCCCACACCTCTGGGAACTGCTAACCAATAGATCCATTCTGGCTCCAGTCCCTGATGATTGGAGCAGCTGCAGCTATGCTGGCTAGGTTGTAAGTGTCTACTGCCCCTGGCCTGTCCATGTTATTTCTCCACGGCCCTCAGTATGCCTACACTGAGGATAGTACCCTCGTTACCAAGAAACTGCACTCCACCGATTTCGAGTGTCTGTTCCTCCCCTTACGCCTGTAATACAAATAGCCTCTCCAGTCATTGGCAAGGGAAGGTCAGTTATCGATATCGATGTCCCTGTGTCCACTAACATATTGCGTTGCAGGCCCCCTAACAATGCTGTTGTGTACATCCATGGGTCACCAGTGCCGTTACCACCTGACCTCAAGGTTGTCCTTACTACTTCTATAATCTGGTCAGCAGTCAAATTGGACAGACAGGGCACTTGGGTTCTGTTATAGCCTCTACCAGACTTGATGGGTGACTCTGTCTCCTTCCTCTATTGGAACACCGTCTCCAACCGTGGCCTGGGAGACCACAGCTGTCACATATCATTGCCTCTGCCCTTCCAAGTCTAGCATGGCAGGCCCTCGCTAAGTGCCCTGGTCAGTGATGAACAAAACAAGAGCGCTGCATCTTCACAGCAGCTACAGTTACCTTACAACCCCTCTATTTCCCTGGCCCATGAAACCATCCCACCATTATCCAAATCTGAAATCTCCTGGTGGGTTGAGCTCAGCCCTTCCTTGAAGACTGAATCATCCCTCCCTGGGTTGCCCAGCCCTGAGGATTCCTCATCAGCCCAGTATTTTCACCTGCATAGTCCGTGGCAGGTTTATTGGCCTTCTGAACAACTGATAATCATTTCCCAGTTAATCTCTCCCTCTCCAAGTCATTGCCTCACTTCTTCCCTAAAGTTCTGTTCTCTTTCCTCATTGCTGGCATTCCCATGTTCCATCCTGCACCTCTGGAGTCATACTGTCCTACGCATTTTTGGACATTTAGCTTTAACCAATGGGTGTATACCTTTGGGGTACATTTGGTGAATTTTGATCATTTCTTCTAACATATGCCAAATTTCTGCATCGCCACACATAACTAAGTGAGGGCAGTTCAGATAGAATGCACTGCTTTTCCCCTGGGGTGAAGGGCTTGTGGATGGTGGTGATTAGTGTGGGTGGCTGGCTGGGATCATCGGGGTTCTATTTGTACAGTGTGATCCCAGGCACTGTGTTCCTTCTTGCAAATATACATGACTTAGATTGACTGCTGCTTTATCTCCCTTCCTCTCAGTGCTTCTGCTTCCTACCCGAGCCAAATCTAACCAGCTCTGCCTGAATTCCATGGGACCCAACCTTCCAGACCTGTCTACTGTACAGGACTTACTGAAGTCCTTACTAAAAAGCCAAATAGACAATATCCACTGGCCTAGCCTCATCTACATCCTCAAAAACAAACCTTTAAGAGAGTTGTCAAGCATGACTTCGCATGCAGGATGCCAAGCTGACTCCTCCTAACCAGACTACCTGTTCAAATGCTGGTAGGTCCTGTCCCTCAGAACTCCCTCCAGAAAACTTCCTTACTACTGATGTAAGCCTGACTGGACTGTAGTTCCCCAGCTTGTCCTTACTATGCTTTTTAAACAATGGAATGCTATTAGTCATTTTCCAGTCTTTAGGAACTTGACCAGTGACTAACAATGAAGCAACTATTTCCACAAGGACCCCCACAGTTTCCCTTCCAGTCTCCCATGAAATACAAGGATGTACTCAGACAGATCCTGGGGATTTGTCCATCCTAATGCATTATACTTCTTCCATAAGACACAGGAGCAGAATTAGGCCCTTGGCCCATTGTGTCTGCTCCACCAATTCCAACAGACTTGTCAGGCAAGATTTTGCCTCAGTGAAATCATGATGACTTCGGCCCATTTTATCATCTGCCTCCATGTATTGAATCGCCCTGTAACTTCCTGTCTTTTCCCTCCCTCCTTCCTTCTTAAAGAGTGGAGTGACATTTGTAATTTCCCAGTCCTCTGGAATCATCCCAGAATCTATTGATTCTTGAAAGATCACTACTAATACCTCTAGTCTTCAGTTACATCTTTCAGAACACTGGGTGTAGTCCATCTGGTCCAGGTGACATATCTAGCTTCAAACCTTTCAGCTTCCCAAGCAATTTCTCCTTAGTAATAACAGCTAAATTATAACTCAATTCTGTCCCCTAATACTCTCCAATTTCTGGCATACTGCTGGCGTCTTCCACAGCGAAGTCTGACAAAATACTATCCAGTACTCTGGCATTTCTTTGTCCCCCATTACTCCCTCTCCAGCATCATGTTCTAGTGGTCCAATATTAGATTAGATTCAACTTTATTGTCATTGTACCGAGTACAGATACTTACCTCTCTTTTACTCTATATACCTGCAAAAAGTTTTTGGCATCCTCTTTTGTATTATATTACTTCATTTCATCTTTTCTCTCTTCATTGCTTTATTTTTTTTAAGAAAGCTTCTGTTATATTTTTGAAAGAAGCTTCCCAATCTCTGGCTTCCCACTAATTTTTGCTACATTATATACCCTCTTCCTTTTTTTGCTGCCTTTGACTTTCCTTGTTAGTGACAGTTGCCTCATCCTCCCTTTAGGATACTTCTTTGTTGGGATGTATCGATCCTGCACCTTCCGAATAACACCCAGTATTTCCAGCTAATGTTGTTCTGCCATCATCCCTGCTTGCAGTTTAAGATGGCATTGGTGAATCTTAGCAACTTCGGGCTGGTGGCCGATGAAACAAGGAACACAGCTAAATACTTTGCTTGTCTTTTTCTGGTAAATGATCATTGCAAATAATAGCCTGCAACTTCCCTTTGGAGCTGGAGGCAGTTCAATGGGGCAGAACTGAGGCGAGCAGCAGGCCCATCACCAAAAGCAAGTGAGGGCCAAAGTTTGATCAATTTGAACGCCAGGCCGATTCTGGAAGGTCAGGCCAAATTGAGGTGGCAGGGTCCAGGCCCCAGAGCACATTGAAGCAACTGAAATTGATGTTTAGATGGTGATTTAAGCACCGGACCAGATTGAAAAGATCAGGGTGTCAGGGCCCAAGGCAAAAGATGAGCCGGTTCAGCTTGCTGCTCCACTCTGCATTGAACTAAGGGTCTGTGGACAGACTCTCTGTAAACTTCAGCTCAGAATGCTATTTGCTTGTGTTTATTGTTTGCATGATTTGTTTGTTTTCTCTCTGAACATCGGCCATTTGACGGTCTTATGGTTTTTTGGGTTTTCTTTGTTTTAAGGCTGCTTCTCAGAAGACAAATCTCAAGGGTGTATAATGCTTACATACTTTGATAATGCATGTACTTTTGAACTGGTGTCCCCTTCCAATCAAATTTGGTCACCTCCTCTCTCATAGCTCCGTAGTTCCCTTTACACCACTGTAATATTTGACTTTCACTTCTCTCTCTCTCTCTCAGACTGTAGGGTGAATTCTATCATATTAAGATCACTGCCTCCCTAGGGTTTCTTTACCTTAAGTTCCCTAATCAAATCAGGTTCAATGCACAACAGCCAATCCAGAATTGCTTTTTCCCTAATGGGTTCAACCACAAGCTGCTCTTAAAAAGCCATCTTGTAGGCATTCTACAGATTCCTTCTATTGGGATCCAGCACAAACTTGATTTTCCAAATTTACTGACTGTCTATTTCCTTTCCTTCTCCTGACAGAAACCCAGGTACCTGCTTCCTACAACATGGATAGGAGCTACAGGGAGGTAGTCACCTTTATCACCTCATTTCCCAGATGAACCAAATGTCATCCAACTGCAGCTCCAGTTCCTTAATCTCCAAGGAACTGCAGCTCAGTGCACTTTGTGCAGATGTAGTTGTGAGGGAGACTGGAGGTCTCCAAAGTTCCCATTATCTCACACAAGGAACATACCTCTAACTCTGGACCCAATCACTAGCTATGTACGAATAAAAAATAACTTACTTAGAGCCTGTGCTTACCGAAGCCTGTCCTCACCCAAGATTAGATCCTGTCTAATTGCCCCAAACTTAGTGCTGCTCCACGCGAGGACCCTAACCTGTGGGCCTGTCCTATCCTTTTAACTATCTTAAAACTAATAGAATTACATTCACAGGCACCTAACTACTTCCCGATGTCACTCTGCCAGACTAGTTTAAACTCCACCCAACCACTAGGAAGTCTCTTCACAATATTGGTCCCTGTCCAGTTCGAGAGCAATTTCCACCCCACCCTCCGATCCCTCTTGTACAGGTCACCTCACCTCCGCACCAGAAGAGCATCAATAGTCCACATAGCTGAGGTATTCACACCTGCACCAGATCTTCAGCCACACACTCACCTGCTCTCTCCTCCACTGTCTAACCTCAACAGAAGGTACCCTGAGTAATCATGAGATTAACCCTTGATGTCCTTCACTTTAACCTTCTGCGCAACTCCTGACTTCTACTTTCTCAGACCTCATTTCTCTTCCTGCCTACATAATGAGAAAACTCCTCACTCGAAAATGCCAGTCAAAGCAGAATGTCCTTTTGACCATCAAAAAGCTATATTAAGTTTGCACCACATCCATAAACATGTTGCATTTAATCTATAGCTGAGTAATCACTGGGACACACATAAAAGAAGTTTCATATAGTGTTTGCAGGGAAGGATATGAAAATATAAAAGCCAGATATCATGATATGCTTTTTTAATGACTATCTCAAAATCCTCATTTTGTTCCAATACTTCCCAATCATAAGGCCCACCTCCTGCTTCCTTCTCAGTTGATGCTCCTGAAAGAATGCATCAGACTCTATTTTAATTAAATTCTCTTTCTACTTCCTTGCACAATTCTCCCTCAAAAAGCACCAGCACAGATCCCCCCCACCACAACAATCCTCCGCAGCCCAACATCTGATACTATTTTGATTGGCTTGATATTCCCTTACAATCTGTACCTGATCACAACCCTAGATCAGCCAGTTTTAACTGGTTCACTGTCTTTACAATTGTGATTCTACCTGTAAAAGTTGTAACCTCAGCCCATCTGTTCTTCAATTGTCATTCAATCTTTCACTTATCTTTCAGTCAAGACTTATTGCAAAAATTAAGGCAACATGCTTAGAGATGAAATACTAGTTTCACATTCATCAATTTGAAAGCCTTCACCATTGACACTTTTTATGGAATTTCCTAATGACTTAACTACTCGCACATTTTACTGCAGATTCGACTTTTAGTTTGCTAGCTGACTACACACCACCTGCCATAGACTTGAAAAGAATGTGTCAAAGTTTATTAATGAAGAAACCCCCTCCCCATCTCTTCAGATTTACAAACAAATGGACCACTTGGTGCATTCTTCAAACAGAACATAGTATGAAAGTACAAGTAACAAGTTTCAAGTAATAAGACACGTTATCTTTAAAAGAAAACTATGCAAAATATATCTAAAAGTGTAACTAGGTAAACAAGCTGTAAAGTGAAGAGGAATATACAAAGTTGTTGTTGTAACAGTATTGAACAAGTTTCAGAACTATTAAAGAATTTTTTAAAAGTCTCCTTTGAAAGGATAAAAGAGACAATGAACTTGAGATTACTTTAAAAAATGGGAATCTGAATATCTCTGACGAAAACAATTCAGGGCAAGAGCATTACAAGAAATATGTGGAGAAAAAGGATGAAGGCTTTGCAATAAGACCATTACAGGAACAGATAATAAAGGATGAAAAAAAAAACATTTACAACATGGTACCAGAGCACAGGATAACTGCTGGCAAGGAGTGTTGCACAAGGTGGGTTTTGTCCTCAAATATTGAGTCACTTCTGTGTATAGGTTGAGCTCAATATGGAAACAATATTTCCCTTTGAAGAAACCAAAAATGAAGGGCCCTGGTTAATATCCAAACAACAGAAATTTTAAGAGTACCGGTAGTTAAACCTTTGTTCTGTCCAATGCGTCAGCCAGTAACTCCAAGTGATCACCCAATTTTACTTTGACTTTTCATTCCCATACCAGCATATCTGTCCACAGCCACCTCCACTGCCACAAATGAGGGCAAACTCAGGTTGGAGTAGCAATGCCTGATATTCCAGCCTGATGGCATGAACACTGATTTATCTAACATCCATTAGTCATTCCCCCCAGCCTCCCCTGCCCCCACCCCACACACACCTCTCTTTTTCCATTCCCCATTCTGATTACCCTCTCACCCTCTCTTCTCCTCTGCCTTCATGACTTGCCATCACCTCCCTCTGAGTCCCCCATTTCTATCCCCTTATTCTATTGTCCCCTGACCTCTCCAATTAGGTTCCTTCCTCAGCTCTTTACCTCTTTTGACCTACCACCTTCCAACTTCATCCCACCCCCTTCCCCTACCCACTTCCCCTTAGTTGTCCTCAGCCATCGCCTGCCAACATATACTCCTCCTCACCCCCCCCCCCCCACCTTCGTATTCTGGCTTCTCCCCCCCCCGGTCCAGTCTGAAGGTGAATGTCAGTCCCAAATGTTGACTGTATATTTCCCTCCACATATGATGCCTGACCTGCTGAGTTCTTCCCATACTTTGTGTGTGTTGCTTAGAAACAAGGTGTTCAGTCAGATAAAAGCACAAGTACAGTAAATCTTACTGTGCAAGTCTTAGGCACATGTAAAAAAATTCTCTGAAGTGAAGATGCTTTCAAAAATAATGAAAAGTTTCTATCAAATAAAATACTACAAAGAGCAGCAAAGAGTAAAATGAAAATCAACGTTTGATGTGACCACCCTTTGACTTTAAAACTGCATCAATTCTCGTAGGTACACTGACATGCAGCTTTATAAGAATATTGGCAGGGAGGTTGCTCCGGGCATCTGGAGAACTTGCCACAGTTCTTCTGCAGACTTCAGCGGTCTCTCCAGGTAATCCCAGAGAGCCTCGAAGATGTTGAGATCAGGGCTCTGTGGAGGCCCCACCATCTGTTGCAGTACTTGATCTTTTTGCTGAAGACAGTTCTGCATGACGTTGGCCGTGTGTTTGGGTTCACTGTCCCGCTGCAGAATAAAGCTAGGACCAATCAGACACCTCCCTGATGGTATTGCGTGATGAATGAGAAGCTACTTATACCTTCTGTATTGAGGATTCCATTAATTCTGAACAGATCACCAGCTCTTTTTGTAGAGATGCAGCTCCAAACCTGCAGGGAACCTCCAAGATGCTTCACCATTGGTGCACACACTCATCCACTTAGTGAGTGGTGTACTTAAGTCCTAGTGGTTTCCAAGTTCAGAGCTGATAGCAGCGCTGGACTTCTTCCGATCTAGAATGGACGTCAGTTTGATGCATCTCTCATCTACTGCACTCAGTTTCTGTGGCTGACCACTGTGTTTCTGGTGCTCAACATTGTCCACATCTTTGTGTTTCTTTAGAAAGTCATTGATCATTAGCATCCTATTTGTTATTTTTGTTTAATCGTGCTCTGGGCTATATACCTTCAAATAATCAAGTTATTTGTGAAGTGGCTTATTACTTAATATCTTACTTTCTTTAACGAAATAAAATAAATCTGTCCACATTCTCTGTAACATTTAATTTTTGGAAATTGAATGTTTGGAAATCTAAAACGTGCCCTTTTTTTAAACTGACACACTAATACAGAAGACAAAAAAAAATAAACATTCAAAACAAATTTTATGTAACAAATCTAGCATGACTAAGATTTGTTTTTACACAGTACTGTAGGTTGCAGGACTTAGTTTCTTTCCACATATGCTGTCTGGCCTACTGGTGTGTTTCCAACATTTTCCATTTTTATTTCAGACTTTCAGCAACTACATTTAAAATATATACATTTCATTTGTTATTTCGAGAATGCACTGAATGCAGGGGAGAAGTAAATATCTCCACAAGTCTCAGATCAAGAAGTGGCAAATTGATGAAAGTAAAAATCTGGAACAATTTAAAAGATGAGTCAAATAGAAATTTAAGTTATTGAAAGATAAGAAGGCATGCAGTTTGGATTTAATATGCACAAGCTTTGAGTGGAGCCAAAGATGTAGGATTAAATTTGTAGACAATGGTGGACAGAAAACCAGCAACTGAAGCACAATTAGAGGGTGACAAAGAAATGGACATTTCAGAGGCAGAAGTGCAAAGGATAGATAGATAGACAGACAGACAGACACAGACAGACAGACAGACAGATAGATAGATAGATAGATAGACAGATAGATAGATAGATAGATACTTTATTCATCCCCATGGGGAAATTCAACTTTTTTCCAATGTCCCATACACTTGTTGTAGCAAAACTAATTACATACAATACTTAACTCAGTAAAAAAATATGATATGCATCTAAATCACTATCTCAAAAAAGCATTAATAATAGCTTTTAAAAAGTTCTCAAGTCCTGGCGGTAGAATTGTAAAGCCTAATGGCATTGGGCTTTTCTTTTTGAGCATTTTCTTCTTTAAAATCACGAGAAGCTATGTTAGAAATACAAACAGTTTTACTGTGTCTAAGGCAGTGGCCTGGAAAGGGTTGAATTCAGAAGCAACAGATCTGAACTTGATGTTTCAGACCTCCCAAAATGTAGCTTGAGGAAATGAAGGCTCAGACTCATCGGGTTTTGTGTGATAGTTTGATAAATGACATGATAAAGGCAAGATAAGATCAGATGTGCAGTTAGTTTATTCAAATTCTGATTTAGAATACAACAAAATATTTGTAGATCAGTTAAGATCTCAGTAAGGCGGCTTTGTGGACAGAAAATGGTACTAAATGAACACGGAAATAGTGCCATTAAATTAAAGTAACATGGACCTAACATCCTTTCATCAGAAGGATAAATAATATAAATAAGCCTTTTAAGAATCTGTTTTTATCTGCAGATTATAATCACCATCAGAAATGCAGATCTTGATGCATGCAGTCAATATTTGTCAGATAAACATAGACAAAGGATATATTAACAGAATGAAGAACGAGCTATCACTGAGGTAGAAGCCGAGGCTTATCTCAACTAAATTGAAAGTTTAGTATCAACAGTTCCTTGATGGGACAGTACACGGTGAGTGAGATGTACAAAACAGTGTCATAATTTACTCTGGACTACTGGAGGGTTTGTGGAATGTGGCTGTCACATGACCATTGGCCCGCTTCAGGGCAGCAGAAACCCGAGCCAGAATACAAACATTTGCTCCAAACTATTGGTAATTTGCCTTGAGAATAAAGCATCAAATGGCCAGTAGTTGTATCTTGTAAATTTCAGAACCGTGTTAAAGCACAAAATCTCACCAGGCACAGCTTAAGTATTGAAGAGTCTATTAAGTTGTTTGGTTTTCAAACCCAAATAGATAGATAATCAAGTTTCCTGGTCCAGGTAATCTTACTAAAGCAGTACAAAAGATCACAAGGAAACATTGGATCACAATTTGGTGAAACTATAGCTCTTTCTAAATTAGGATCAGTCTAACAATTCTGCGAGCTGCATCATGTAAGGACCTTCAATCCACCTTTTGGAAGCTGCATATAGAATTGGAAATCTAAATGTACCATTAGTGAAGTGTTTTACTAAGGATTATGGCAGCCCATTTACTCACAGCATGCTCAAAGAGTTGTTGCTGTGTCAGAAAGGGCCTCAGTTTAACAACACAGCCACAACTGACATTGTACCACTTTCAGGCAAGTCCTCCACAGGACAGGAACAAACTTACATCTGTAAACAAATCTGAGCAACACACCAACTGATTCAATTTCATTATGTATCCCGTTTCAGTGCAGATGCATGGAAGTCTCCTGCAAAAGAGTGACTATAACTAATCAACTCTTCTAACAGAGTGTCACAGGTTTCCTGACCGAGTAGGAAGGAACTTTCCAGTGTCCCATACTGGTGCAGCTTGTGAAGACTACTAGAAAAATATCCTGCATTTACTAGTCAAGGAAATATTACAGCAACTGTTGAGAGACTTGCTCTCTGCTAAAAATCAAACTGCAGCATTCTTTATTATCCCAAAACAAATGCTAATTGAGGTCTCTGCAAATGAAAGTCAATTCACTACTTAGTTGTTCCAGAAATACTGGCTAGAAGGTAGTAATCTAGGGCATCTGACCAAATGAATTTCACCGTGTACGAATGTGCTCAATTAGAGAGGGGAATGTAGCATTGGGGCCAATTAAAAGCCTTTGTGTCATATATTAAAAAAAGAAATCACAATGATTGTCAAGCAAAAATATAAATATTTAAGTTTAGTCAACTTGTTATACACTCCTGAAGAATTAACATATGCAAGATGACATATTCTTTCAACCTCCTACTAAAAACTGACAGAAAAATGACAGCATACATGTACAGCTGGATACCACAGGTGTGAAAAGATTAAACAGATAAAACATGACCAAAGCAAAATAAGAATAAAATGAAGTTTCAAAATTGAAGAATTCTCTATAATAAAGGATCAAATTTTTGATAAGTTGGCATTGTTCCTTACTGCCAACTCCAAAGTCAGATGGAACATTTCATTAAAAAGGTTGAATAAAAATACCAAATGAAAGCTTAGCTTGACAGCAGGAAAGGCAACTGTTCCACTGCAATCAGCAACAAAGCCAGAGTGGAAACTCTCTTCAGATCCCTGTACTGAGCTAATGACATGGAACTACCATACAATCTAAAACTTTGAAAACTAAGAATACTAATTACTAATTCAAACATTTAGATTTGTGGAATCATGGCATTTGCATTGTTACAAAATAAAGTTCAACATTAATTTACTTAGCATTTGGTGATGAGATAACAAAAAAATGACTGGCAAATTTTAGGTTGTTGCTTTGGCACTTTTTGCTGGAGCAGAGACTGCATCTTACCATGGATGTTTGCACCTTGCCGATATGGGCTGTTTCCACAAGCATGCTGCTGACTCGATATGTTGTACCTTTTTCAGTCTGATTCTTTCACATTTTGTGTTGGATTTCACCGAGAGGACTGAAGCCATTGACTCTGCCTCTCAGTAGCAAGGTGGTTAGTGCGACGCAGAGTTCAGTTCTGGGCCGTCTGTAAGGAGTTAGTGCATTCGACCCATCAATTTCCTATAGCCTCCTCCCACAGTCCAAGATGTACTGGTTAGTAGGTTATTGGTCATTGTAAATAGTCTTGTGATAAGGCTCCGTTTAAATAGGTCAGTTGCTGGAAGGTCTATCCCTAAATAGTTACAGCAAAGATCACATACATCCACTTCTGGCCTCAACAATCTCCTATCCATGTTTAACCTGGAAGAATTTAAAGGCTACAAACAAGGGAGAAACAATGATACCAAAATGTAAAGAAACCGCACCTCACACGTGTGACACTGATTTGGCTTCCCTTTTGCAGTTATTGAATGACTGAGTATTCAGTCAAGAATTTAAGTAAAACCTTTCACAAACTGGTAGGTTTGTGGATTGGTCTGAAATACCACCAGGGCATGAAGATGTTTAATTTAATTAAATAATTGTATCACTCACTCCAAGTCAGGGAGGTGGATCCGCAAGAGGCCAAATATAGCAATTCAGATTTTAAGAGCTTTTCAAGTCGTATCGAAATGATTAATGTGCCTGGGATTTCCTTTCAGCCACAAGTACTAATTTTGACAGAAGTCTCTCCTCTGTGCAGGTTTTAAAGTAGGGCATGGTCTGAGGGTGTAACTCAATGAGCACATTAGCATGTTTGACATCTAACCATACTTGAAAATTCCTGCCCAACGGTGCTTGTATCTAGGTAAACGTTCAGTACCAATTAATTCACTGAAAATCTGGAGGTTAATTTTGAGTAGTAAATGCTTCAAAGTAAACTACTTTAACTTGAACTGATGACAAGTTATCGAGATGAAGTATTTTAACTCTCTTCTCGTACCAGAAAGGAGATACTGCCTGACCAACGTATGATGGTGAAACTGGTAGCCAGACTTCAAGTCTTGCCTCAGATACACTAGGCAGCTGGGCAATTTAAAGTCAATTTAAAGAATATGGAATTTTAAAAGTCAGTTTCAGAAAGTGTTATGATTAAAACTACTGAGTAACACATACAAGATGCTGGAGGAACTCAGGTCAGTCAGCATCTATGAAAAGAATAAACAGTCAACGTTTTGGGCCGAGACCCTTCATCAGGACTGGAAAAGAACAGAAGAAGCTAGTAGAAGATTGGGGGGGGGAGGGGAAGGGGAAGTAGTATAAACTTGGTGGTGATAGGTGAAGCCAGGTGTTTAGGGGGAGGCTGGTTGAAGTAAGCAGGGAGGTGATAGGTGGAAAAGGTAAAGGGCTGGACCATGGGAAAAAGGGGAGGGGGGCATTGGGGAAGTGATAGGTAGGTGAGAAGAGGGGAGCCAGAGTGGGAAATGGAAGAGTGAAGGTGGGGGGGGGGGGGGGGGGGGGACTACCAAAAGTTAGAGAAATCGATGTTCATGCTGTCAGGTTGGAAGTCACTCATATGGAATACAAGGTGTTGCTCCTCCACCTTGAGAGGGCCTCATTATGGCCGTAGAGGCGGCCATGGGCTGACATGTTGGAATTGGAATGGTCAGCCAAGGGAAATCCTGCTTTCGTGGATGGAGCCAAGGTGCTTGACCATGTGGTCCCTAATCTATATTGGGCCACAATTTCTCTATCGATTTCTCAGACTTCTGGTAATTTTCCCCTCCCCTTTCTTCAATTCCCCACTCTGCTTCTCTCTATTCGTGTTTTCTCCTCAACTGCCTATCACCCCCACTGACCCCACTCCTATCATTCCTTCTTCGCCAGCCCTTCACCATTTTCATTTACTTCCCCCACTCACCTGGTTTCACTGTCCACCTTCTAAGCTTGTACTCCTTCCCCATTCTCTACCTTCTTATTCTGACTTCTCTCTTCCTTTCTAGTCCTGAAGGGTCTCTGCCCAAAATGTTGACCATTTATCCACTTCTATAGATACAGCCTGACCTGCTGAATTTCTCAGCATTTTGTGTGGTGCTGCGGCTCTGGATTTCCAGCATCTTAAGAGTCTCGTGTCAACAAAACTACTGGATAGTTGCAAAGAAAAGTGATTAGACTCACTGATGTCCTTCAGGGAGAGAAATCCATCCAAAACTTGGGCTGGACTTCATGCAACCTCAGGTGTACTAACCTGCTTGTCACACAAATGCCCCTGAACTGGGGATGTTACAGAAAGAGTGGACACCAGCATTATCCACATCACAGAAGCAACAGGAAAAGTAAACAAGTGTAAATGAGAATAAAAAGGTCCTTATTAATGTCTTTTCATCTGATTGGCAGAAATTGAAACTGTGGGGGAGGGGTAACCACTAAGCAATTTAAAAAGTAAACCAGTATTCAACTGCCAATCATTTTTAATGTTTGATTTTTCCCCCACACATTTGTTAATTGATTCTATTTAATATTTTTTCTCATTCGAACAAAAGTTCAATTCAAAAAAGTTAAATAAAAATCATTAACAGCCACTTTCTGCAGAGTGATACTACACAACTGTGGCCATTAAAGTAAGGTAGATTGATAAAATATAACTTAATATAGACAAAGACTTGAAGCATGGAGCATGTGTGAATTATAGGACACGAACACAAGAGATTCTGCAGATGCTGGAAATTCAGAGTAACACCCAAACCAAATGCTGGAGGTTCTCAACAGGTCAGGCAGACCTATGGAAAGGAATAAACAGTCAACTCTTTGGGCCCAACATCGACTCTTTATTCCTTTCCACAGATGCTGCCTGATCTACTTGAGTTCCTGTGGCATTTGGTGTGATTTCAGGAGTGATTTTGGATTTCTGCATCTAAATGAGTTATTTACACCACCTGAACATTTAGTGTTGCTAAATTAGAACTGATTCTTTGCATTACTCTGAAAATTTCGCTTCATTACAAATTCACTGCAAAATGTGTGTTACCTGCAAAACACAACATTCAGGTTCCAACTAAATGATGATTCTTATTTCAATTGCTTTGGATTGTGGCTAGCAGCCAATTAAAGTTCATAGAACAGCAGGAACCCATGCATTGACAATTTAGAACTGAACACAAAGGAATGTTCTTGAGAGATCAACTTACTTGGTGTTTGTTTACAGTAGCAACACCTATTGGAAGCATGTAATGGGCAACAAGGGGCTTACATTAAGATATTGTGAACATCTGCCACCTAAATGAATAGAAGAATATTTGTACTTTAAATAGGGTGATTCACTGATAAAATACATTATTACATTTCTATGCTGGTAAAAATATCCCCACAGCACGAATTCACTACATCTAGGCAAACTGATACAAGATGGAATTGTGTATGAGGGGGCATCTTATTTAAAATAAAATCACATTATACTAGCAAGATCTCATAGCAGGGATACAGTTCAGCTCAGGAGTGGTTTCTGGTATCGGGTGTTGTGTATCCTACATCCACAGTTAGCCAGAATTGCCTTTTTGCTTTGCCGTGCTTCAGAAGTGAGGTGTGGTAGGAGAACTGAGCTTTCCTTTGGGCAAATATCTCATGGACTGGCTTCAACACGAAATGCCCTGAAGAGGAAAGAATGGCGCCAGAATGCAGCACATTTATGCCACAACCACACGTAAAAACTTCATTCACTTTCTCGTGCAGCAAAATCTGTCATTTTCCCTCCCCTTCCAGCCGCCAGTGTCGAATGAATAGTAAATGCATTTGCTAAACACTGTTTTTAGTTATGACATTATTTTGTATTATTCAAATAACTATTAAGCATGTCAACCATTGATACTGCTAACGACAGATCACTAGGAACTTAATTATCCCATTAACTTTTTGTTAAAGCTAGAAGTGAGCTCAAAGCAAAAATTATATGGTTAAAAAAAGCTAAGTTGGCTGTCATTGATGTTCCTGGATTGCTTCAGTCAGAATTCAAACCTGTCCTTGTGCCTTGCATTATATTGCACTGCACACATCTAAAATTGTAGCACTAGCCCCTACTTCCCTGGTTGAAAAGAACATCTTTATATCTGCACAACCAAAAGTACTTCAAAACTAGATAGTTCTTGTGATCAGATACAAAGTTCTGTAGTTTTAAATCATTAAACTAGCAACTGACTGCATCTACCAGCACAAACGGCTTCCTATGGGCTTAAGTATGCAGTTGCTTAGAAAAATTCCAAATTGCATTTGAGATAAATGTTTTGCCTGCAGATATATCAAACAGTGAGCAAGTAACAGAGAACCAAAACACTTGGTGTAATCCATTCTGTTACATTTTAAAAGAATGACTTTGCATTTCATAAGAAATCAAATGTTAGTTGCAAAATTATTTATTGTTCAACACAAAATACTATGCACAAGTTTTCCAAGCTTCACTCCTGCAGCCCAAGAACGGCTGGAGTAGTTTGATCCAAGTTTTGTAGATGGATTATAACTAATTTATTAGTCAGAACTGGCACTTACTCTGACTGCGAATGACTCCTGCATTAAAGCCAAGACATTTAACATGTTCAGTCCAGTACAAACTTGCATTTTTTAAAACCTTGAAAATTAAACGCTTTAATAAACTTGGCAAATGCAAGCTCTTGTATAAAGTAACCCGGTTTTATTTTGTTGTCACAGATCTCAATTAAGCCCAAAATAGAAACTGAAAGTGATCGAGGTAGTTGTTATTTCAGGATTGCAATGGGTTCATTACTTAACACGTTGGAGAAATAAACCACTTCCCTACCCATTCTGAAATTAAATTCGAATTTTGCATGAAACATAGCAAAGGATTTAAGCAGAGAAATCGCTTATATTATTGAATGCATTTCAAATTTACTAATGCAATGCTGAAATTGAACACTAAAAACAATTTGATTATTTCCAACAGTTTGATTATACCATACAAATTTTACATCAGGGTTACAAGCATTAATCAAGTTTAATCTCCAAACAATTGCTCTGCTCAAAAGTGTGGGCATCTTTGTGGTTGCTTGGCTTGGCAGATTAGGAAGTCTCTTTGACAGATACTAACTGTGCGAGTGTAGAGATGCTGACTATGAGAACGTACTGAATACCAGAAGGCAGAGATAAAAACGAGAAACTTGAAAACCTTAACTCTTGAAATCTATAATATGGATGTGTAGGCAATATCAAATGAAGTATTAAAACCGCGCTTTAAACAGTGTGCTATTGTACGTCCTAAGTACACCAGGGTTCATCAAATCGTGGACAAGATTTAGCCCTCAAATCATCGATTCAATTACTATAAAAGGCGATCTATGCTATATACCAATCACCTAAGAGGATTTATATATTTTCAAAATTACACGGATGTCACCCAAATAAATTGGTGTTAGATGTTTTGTGTATAAATTCTACACTATTCCTGTCCATTTAAATCAATACTCATTTGGCTGTAGCTTATTTTAATCCAAACCGCACCAGAAAAGCAGATTCTTAATACTGATAAGATGTACACGTGTAACCCACTTTTAAAGCCAAGCCAACGTGACGGTAAATCTAAAGAACACAGACTGGAAACGCAAATGTTCCATTCGAGCATTAAGTATAGATTTTTGGGGGCTGTTTTAGCTATGGCCTCGCTGTAAGAAACTTTCTGACGACCCAAATTAAATAGGACTACACGAGCAAATTTAAAATCGCTGACCGTTCCGATTTAATCCTCGCGTTCCCCCACAAAAACGAACCCTAAACGAACGGCATTCTCCCCCACGTGACTCACCAACTATCAACGAAAGAAAACCTTTAAATCCGATAACCAAATTCTAGGCATTTACCCCCCGACCTAAAAAGCTCCCTAGGCCGTACATAAACGCCCGTCCTCCGCTTTACCTCTAATCGTCGCTTGAATTCTAAAGGAACAAGGAACTCGGGAAATCGGAAAAGTCTCCCGCATTTTTAACGCACTGTCTCGAGGTGAACAAAGTTAGTTCAAAGATCTACACTTTGCAATCACTGCAAACCTGGTACAGCAGTGGAGAAGGGACACGCACTTAAACACTTAATTGTCTACCCACAGGTTCTTTTAACGAGGTAAATCAATTTTCGTTGTTTTATTCAGATCACATGACAATAGGTCCTTCATTAAGCAGTTGCTGGAGCCTCGCTCGGAGGGTCAGAAATCCAGTCACTAACACATCGGGTACGGAAGCTCTGGGACTCAGAGAGCCTCGAAAATTGACCTATGGAAAGAGTGTGGAGTTTCACTTAAAAGTCAAACTTGAAACAACGTTCAAGCGATGGACCGGCTTCGCGGTTATTTGACCGAGTAATATTAGTTGGATAACTTTTAAAAATTCGCGACAGGCTAGTAAAAAAATTAGGCGCCCGTCAGAAACAGTGGGGGTTGGTTTATTACATCGATGTAAATTTGAATTCTCCCATGAAACTTAACCGTTCGAAGATAAAAACAGCAAGCACGCAGACACGAGGTTCTCCTCAATTGAATTTAATTATATATAATGTATATAACGGCGGTGCCTTAAATACTTTCAACACTGCATTTGATAGGAATGATCGAATTCGCAAAATAACCTCATTTAGCAAAAAAATCAGCGCGAACATAATTTACACAGATGTGCAAGTGCTATGCCCTATTCGAATTGGTATTCCCACTACAACACTATCTACACAATATACTTCCGTTTATCGAAATGTGAATTAGATCGAAGCCCCTCCGGACGGTATGACAACAACATTCACTGTACTCTTATCATACGTGGCAAAAACGCAATAACCCAGGTAGAATTCGTTTTATTTCGAGTCATGTTAAATTTTAACGAACTCAATTAGCGAAAACAAAAAGGTCACTAGCTGCCCAGTGTTTTATTTGAACACACATAGGACAGCTGGTTCAAGACATACCGATGAGATCAGAGAACGATATCGCTAGATTTAAGTACAGCAAACCGCTGGCCAGCGAGTTGAATACACTTTATTGTAAAATTGAGCAGGCTGGGGTGTACAGTAACGTTGCACGCTTATGCCCTGGTGTATGACAATGGGGTTCTTTTCTTTACTTGATGCTTTATAAGTCGCAACACATACATCAGCACTCAATATCCAATTAAAAATAGACACGACGTTGATTGTCAATTAAAAGATGGTCTGAATGGAACTAAAATCAGTCTTAGCAAAATAGTTTGACACCTGCTTGCATCACACCTTAACAGGAGAAAGCAACAAGTTACTTTTTGTTCTGCAGGTTAAAACACTCAGATCTGGTGCATTAAAGTCGATCCTCATTTCATAACACTTGGAATTTCCAGGAGGCGGTCTGGTCTTTGTAATCCAAACAGTCCGTTGTGTTGAAGTTGAGTTTCCAGGATGGCGTCTGGTCTTTGTAATCCAAGCAATCGGGCGAGTTGAAGGCCAGTCCCGCGCCCGCGTACCCCTGGTGAGGGTGATGGTGGTGGTGGTGGTGGGCCGCGCTCTGACCGATGTGATGCCCAGACATTGATGAGGTGCTCATGGGGCTGAGGGCGGTGCCGTGGGCCGACAGCTGGTGGTGGGGGTGGTGAGGGTGATGCGAGTGCATGGGCGCCAGGTACGAGCTGCAATCCACGCCGCCGAAGTAGGAGGAGGAAGGCGGGTAGCCCTGGGTATAGCCGCCGCTTTGACCGTAGGCCACCGGGTAGGCGCTGGAGGTCGAAGAGGAGGAACAGCGCTGCATGCAGGAAGCGCTGGCGGCCAGAGGCTCCCCCACTGCCGCCCCGGGGGAGATGGAAGCCGGGCTCCAGATGGAGGCTGGTGGGTTGAGCAGCGAGGTGGGCCCGCTGCTGGCGTTGCTGGCTCCGCTGCCGGAAGAGCTGGACACGGCGGGCGGGGTGAACTGGCCGCTGCTCTCCGAACCGCTGCTCTCCCGAGTCGGCGACGACTTCTTCTTGGCTGGCCGGGCTTTGGCGCTCCCCCCGTTCTGCTGCTGCTGGCGGCACTTGGCTCGGCGATTTTTAAACCACACCTGCAGTCACACCGGCCAGAAAACACGTTATTCCTACCGACACCAAATCGAAATTCGGCTGAAATTCCCGCTCATCCTACCTGCCCTCCCGCTCCCCCCCCCCCATAGACTTCGTCTATTTTACTACCCGTTCGTTACGAGTTGTACTGTCAACGGCCTCAGACACTCCAAAGCACAAGCTTTGGTTTTAACTGGGATTGGATCATGCATAACAAACTGAGTGACCCATGTTTCTTAATGGAAAACGGGACTAATTTCTACCCCCCCCCCCCCCAATCCTTTCCTCGGGTTGGTGAAAACCAGGATTGTTAATTGGAATCAAAGTAAAGGCAACACATGGGTTTTAATTTCGTCTAAAATGTGCAAGGGAAAGCAATCCAATTACTATTCAGAAATATCGTGGTCTCTTTATTATCTGCTGTGATAGATAGGCAGGGTGATCTCGGTACAAATACCTAGTCTCATTTCCCTGCACAGCTACAACTTCCAGAAGAATGGGTCATTTCATCCGGAGTGTTTAGTGACCGTACAATAATTGTGTTGAATATCTACATTAACTTTACCGTTACAATGCAAGATTGCCCAAATCTGTTTTTAGGATTGATGCTAATACCGATTAAAAACTTCTATCGGTGCAAACTCACATTTGCAGTGATTTTGTTTTAATTGTGCGGTCAAACTGCGGCCCTTACAGCTATTTAACAACGCTTAGAGAAGCAACGGCGATATTTGGAGAAGAGCAGTGACTTTGGAAATTATGCCGCCATGAAAACCCGGAAGTTTAAATTAATAGTCGGAGATTTAAATAATCCAACTATCAAATACACCTGCAGGCTGCTTTGTTGTGCAAACACATTACATGACAGCAATTGGAGTTAGTAGTTCTAAAACTTTCCAACCACAAAAGACTTAGTGCTTAACAAGTAACGTTTCAAACGGAACCCACTTCACATGGTACCTTACACCAGTTGAGACTCCAAGTTAATCTGTACTTGATATTATTACAATTTGAAACACGAGCTTCAAAATCTCGATTTCCAATACTGACGTGTTATATGAAATGCCAGAGACATTGGCCAATAAAACCAAAAATACGATGTCTCTGAAACCCTGGAATAGCGACAAGTTTATTCTTCGGAGTCGGTTTAACCTGCGGCGGCTCCGCTAGGGGCCGCTCAGGACTTCAGTTTGAGGAACAGCTAAACATTTATTTACATTATTTAAACCAGTTTTTGGAAACTTTCTCTCTCTGCAAAACAGTCAGATAGTTTTAAAGCGACTGCGACGTTTATTGATTAAATCTCTGCTATTAACACATTTTCCTACCCCAAAACGATTCGACTGGGAAACTCACCAACCCTAGACATTCAGAAACTATCAGCTGCCTTACATCGGCGCTTCAAGAAATATAGTCCCCAAGTGTCCCAGCCCTCACCTGGACTCGTGATTCAGGTAGGTTAATTTTTAATGCCACTTCTTCTCTCATGAATATGTCAGGGTATCGAGTTTTAGCGAAGAGCGATTCCAACACGTCTAACTGCGAGCGAGTAAAGGTGGTGCGCTCCCGTCTCTGCTTCCTCGGTGTTGCTACAAGTAGTTAGAATAAGTGACAAGTTTGAACTCAAATTAAAAATGGCACTAGCTTCCCTAACAAGACACCATTCGCTATAACGAAAAGGATTGATTGTCCAATGCAGCCCCAGCTAAATGCCCACATATTAAAGTTGCGATTCAATCCCAACAAAAAAAGCACAATTTACAACATCCGATTAGATGTTCTGCTTCGTTTACACAATTTTAAATATGAATATTTTCATATTTTAGAACGGTCCGCTGCTATTACCTGGGTATCCAACAGAGGTGTGCAGCAAATCCATGCCCGGTGCGCTTAAACTGATCCCGTTCACGCCATAAGGAGGCTGTTTGAGGTATGACATCATGCTAGAAACTGTGCCGTTTGGTCTCCAAATTTTCAAAACTTATTCTGGTTTGCTGTAGTGGAAATGTTTTCCAGACCGGATCCTGACCAGTTTTAACGTTCGCTGGGGAGAAAAATAATTGAATTTTAAACAGCATCCTTCGTGTCGGCAGATATTCAGGGCGGAATCTGAATTGTGAACACATGTTGCATTTGTTTTGAAGTTATAAAATTACAATTCGATAGTTTAAAATAAGCCTTTTCTGGGAGCCATGAATTATCGTTGCTGATTCAAATCAAACAACTTAATCCGTAATACATGATCGCCCGGGTAGTACTTTTGAGATTATTTCTGGATGTACTTAATTTTGTAACATTTTGGCACGGAAACTAATCTACAAATTGATCAGGCCCAGATTATTGCGGACAGCACGGTTATAAATTAAATATCAACTAACTTGGGAGAGTAAAAATTGCCCAAAAGATTATTCAATCCAAAATGGCGGGACAGCAACATGGGTTTTCTTTTTTAAAGCTTAAGGCGACATGGGATTTGCGGTTAACGAGATTCATTAAATTACTCGACACTCAGCCTACACCAATATATATTGAAACAGTTAAGGGAAATTGTCAGAATGTTTCAATTCCAACATAGCACATCTGCTGAAAGGCGCTAAACTCTACTTGACTACTCAAACTTCCTTGCACCTCACATTCAAAACACACATCAATTAGATTACTTCTGCTTTAAGTTTAGGGAAAGTTGCAGTTTATGTAAGGTAGCAAGTCTGGTGGTGCAACCGCCAACATGCTCCATTAACGCAAATTCTTAGACCACAAAAATCATTCATCGTTATGCCTGGTGATTAAAGGAATCGTTCATGTGATTAAGAATTCATTATTGTGGATGCGTCCTGATGAACTAATAAGATAATCCTATGGGCGCACGTTCCTTAATTACAGACACTTGTTCAATGCCTTGTACTTTCTGTAGCTGATATTCTTCAATTTTTCCTAAAATTACTTCCTTCTTAATCAAGACATAATTGAAGTTTCCACATCTGACAATTAAACGGGGAGAGAATTCAAACGGCCTTCAGAGAAGCAAGCGCGATAAATTTGGCAGAAAAGTTTGAAGTTTGCTTTATACATATATTCTAGTTAGAACTTTTCTTTAGAGAACTGGATATACACATCAGTTCATCTATAAGCAATCACTATTTACAGTGCAGTATAATCTCAGGGAAGAAATTCAAAAATACGAGCAGAAATGAAATTGTTGATTTCAATTTAATCGATTAAACTGACCATTTTGCAACAATCTAAACGTTTTTTAATAAAATGTTGCACGCTAAACCTCTACAGTAGAAATTAAGGTCTAAAACAAAACTCGTTTCCCCTTCACCACCTCTAAAAGAATTTTCAATTAAATAAACAATTAGATCTATCTGAATATTCAGTGTAGGTATTTTAATCGAACACACTCAAGCACCAGCAATGATAAAATCAGAGTACTTGCAGAGAAAAGTAACCGGCAGCTAAAATTATAGCTATTCGCAAACAGGATCCTAAACCAAATTTTCACCTCCACGGGACCCAGAGAAAACGGCGTTCTCATTTAAAAGGCGATAGCTGTGTGCAAATTAAGTCAATTACAATTTAGATTAGACCTCCGGGGAGTCAATTTGAAGGGAAACCTTATCAGCAAAATAAATTAACAAAAACCGAAAACACGCCTCTCCAATTAGCCAGTAAGTGGATTTAAGGCTTTTATGCGACCCTCGAATACTGCAATTGCAAATTTACGTGAGAGAAAAAATGAAGTTAGAAGATTTACATACTTTGGACAGTCGACTGAGGTATATCGAATTAAGTACTATATTACAAAACCCTCACTCAGCAGCAGTTAAAGCTAAACTGTGCGGAAAGCACTGTGTTTGTGAAATAATGTAGAACAATGCGCTTTTAGTATTAAACAGGCAAATCATGATAAACCTCTTCTGTTCTCAGTTTTAACTTATTTGTTCTTATAAATCGCTCTTAGCGAGGACAGCTGGTGTCTCACTCACCTGCGCGGCCTGTCTTTGCACGGATAAAGTCACTAAATGAAGACGGGGCCACTTGGCTGGTCTGCAACAAAACATGACACAAGGTTAGGTTTGGAGAGGATGGGCCAGAGGAAGTGCCCCTCAAAAATTAAAGTAAGTTGGAAAGTCAGAAACTTAGACCCGCTTGATAGAATCAAGCGTGGCGCGGGTGAAATGAGTTAAGAGCGAAAGAAAGTTACGGAGGCTGAGTATTTGCACCTGGCTGTTCGCTGGCGCTGTAAATGGGGATTAATCACCGCACCCCGGCCCAGCCTTCTCTATGTGAGCGCAAGCCTTGCGGAACCACCTGACGTAGCGAAGGACCTGGCCAATCATTTGCTGGTCTGCCGATGAATGGCAGCGTGTCGCTCGGTGACGCCGACGTACTACTTTCCCGGAGGCGTAATACATTATTTCCAGAGCTTGGTAAAAGGGTTACTTGAAATTGGTCAGCATACCCCCTCCTAGCAAGAAAGTCTACCGATTTTCATGCTCCCGACTGAATTATTAAGAATATTGCCGATCGGTAGTTAAATACGGCGGCTTTTATTGTCGCTCGAAACCCTGGCAATGAAACAACTACTCTGACATGTAACTGAAAAGTTTGGAATACATGGAGGGAATACTTCGACAGTTCCTATCTGCCTTCTACTCAACCAGCAGTTCTATTTATTCAGCGAAATTTGAATTACTGTAAACAGAGATTTTGGACTGAGCGGAAAAATATTGTTTAAATAAATCGTTTAAATCGCAAAAATGTAATTTTCGTTACGAAATGCATGCTGTAAGATATGGCAAAAAGTCAATACATAAATATCTGTTGAGATATCTATTATAGCAGCTCCTCCTGTGTGCATTAAATATTTCTTAAAACTGAATTATAAACATGGTTTAAATTTAAACGAATGTTATCCACAAATACAAATAAAATTATTATCTGTTATTTTAAGGTTCGACTCCACAATGCCTAAAAGCATCCGCTATTAAACATGTTTTGATTCCCTTGTCGTTAAGTTCGAGTCGAACTAGCAAAATAATTACGGACAGAAATATGTGTTGAGTTTTTTTGGGGGGTTTTGTTTGAAATTGCACGTTCTCATGAATATTAATGGAGGCCTAATCCCCACTTAGATTTACATTTCGGAATAGTCAGTGTAAAGTTTAATGGGACTGCCTTTAATCGAAATCTCAAAATAAAAAAAATACGCCATCGCGGAAAATAAATGATTTGGACAAGTACCGTCGGTGGCTGAGTATCAAAGAAACCACTTTTCAAGCGTCACTTTTCTTTAGTGAACAAATAAAATACGGTAACAGAATATCATGGAAGGCACAGTGTTTCCTTAACTGTTTTTGAAAGGTTCGGTGGATTCCTCTGAAGACCTTAATAAGGCTTTGCTCATTCTTTTGTCGTTCCCACAAAATCAACTCATTCTAATTGAAGCGGGAGCTGAAAGCGAGCTAATGTTCAAAGAAACCGGCCGCCAGAGACGAAATTACATTTTTTTTAAACTATATGGAACATCTCATCAAAGGGAGGTTTACAAGACTTTCCCTACAGCTCACTAAAGTCATCGACTCGAGCATCTTTCATAACAAAAGGATGGCGTTCAATTCAGCCCCAACTCACCAATAAATGCACTTTTCAAGAAGTTTTTTTTGGGCTTGTTTTTCCCCCTGCTGTATTTGAAATGTGAAAACTTCAAGGAAGATAATTTTACATTGAAGCGGACAATTTCCATGATAATAAGATTTCGTTACCATGAGCAAGAATGATGCAATCAATCATTCGAAATAATTAGAAATTGTTAGGGATTAACATTAACGTCGTTGAACGTTTAAAAATGCTAATACCTTTGGAAAAATATAAGATCACATGGCTATTGTTAATTTATCATGCATATAGACTGCACAGTTTTGGGCTATGTTGCTATTGTTCATAAACGATTGTGGTCTATTGTTATCGTTATTGATAACAAGGTTATATTTTGCTGTGATATTGGAGGAAACTGTTGTGCTAATTATCCAATCATTTTTCTAATTCGTCACATTAACATAAAATGGAAAAAATCGGGAACACGACTGCTCAGTCTTGTCTTTTGAATAATAATTCAAGACATATTTTGTAAATATCCAAGATTTTTACATTGCTTAAGGTAATAAAACATAATGCTAATATGGTCGAGAATAGCCCCATAGCCATCTCAATGATTTACTGGCTGGTTTTATTCGGTGAAGACTCTGCTTAAGATGAGCTGATCAAGCCTGCGTTAAGTATCAAGGTATCAAGTGGCACTAACCTTTGTAATAAGAGCATTTGTCTAATCCGAAATTGCAGTCGAATTTTCTTAAAGCCGAGACGAAAGCCTGGGATTGGGGCAGGGTGGTGAAAAAAGTTTTGTCTCTCGTTCCTTAAAGGTTAAAGTCAGAAGATTGCCGCAGGATTCCGAACACCGCTGGTCTTCACACAGACTAAACTAAATAAAATATGGCACTCGGGCGGCAATGCGAGCTGGTTACGGGATAAATTCGCCAGCAGATTGTAACGGCCACACTTGGTTTAATTTACTTTACACAGGAAAGGAAATCATATCAAGGACTATATAACTGGCTCCGTGAAAAGGGGGATTGGAATCCCAGTGATCAACACCTAGAGCTACATTTAAGCACTTCAAAGATTCCAGATGTAATAATTCACTGGAGACTTCCCTAATCTCGATCGCGAATAAACCCCTTCATCAGCAACTAATTCAGCAGGGGAAGCACGGAAAAGTTTTCAAACTGCGAGTCTGAACGCACTTCTAGCCTTTTTTTAAAAAGTGTTTGTACTGTCCACTTGTTACTGGGTTTATCCAGAGCTAACAGGTAAGAGCTGAGAACGTAGCTACCGTTAACTGCTGCAATTTTTAAAAATCATCTTCTCACGATACGTTGATTTGAGATTTTCTCCTCCAATATAACTATTTATAGTGCCCAGCAATAGAACTGGAAGTCCTTACATTTAAATAAATAGCCCTTATCTGATTATTAGGTGACATAGGTAATTACCGAGTTGGCACCGAATTTCTGATGACGCTATGCAGCTTTGAAACATTGTGCACTTTCGCAGACTAATATGGTTTAATGGTTGTTTTAGTTCGGAATATAAATGGTAGTAAAAACAAATGGAGACTGAAAGGAGGCAGAGATAAAATATGGAGTTTTGGTTTTCGGCAAGAGTACAGACCTGAACAAGGGATCAGACAGTGTTCAACAGACGTCGTTTGCATTTTGTAACCGCCAGCCTGCTTTTACCTGAAGTGAAATACAGAATTGCTATTAAAAAGTGCACGAGCGGTACCGAAGCCCGAGAGCTGTTCTGGAAAACTTACCAGCACTAACTGAGAAGGTATCAGCAAATAAATCTTAAAGTATTAGGGACACTGGAATGGACAACAGCCCGTCAAACTTATTCTCCCTATTTAATCAGAGAGAGACAGTTTTGATGAACGTGTTTGCTGGTGTCATTAATCTTGCTCCTAATCAAGTTATTGCAAAGGCTCTCTGGGTGTAAACAGATGGTCTCTAGGAAATTGTATTTTTAATCTCCCACACAGAAATGAATGGCCTACATTAACCTAAATTAAAACTATACTAAGAATGTGAGCCTGACGAGGTATATACACCGTATACGAGGTATCAAACTTTGGAATATCATATCCATGGATTATAAAATGGTCAGTGTATTACACAGATGACGTGTTCAGCATAAAAGATCCTGAAACATTTACGTTTCGAGGCTTAAAACGTTGCCACTTGAATTGTGAATCTTGAAATAATTTTATACATGGGAGGCTTTTGCCGATTTAAACGCTGGCGCAATAAGCGCCAGGTTCACATGCGAATGGTATCAAAGTTTCAATTCACAGCAAATCCTGGCATGTAATGTCGAAGGAGACGTGAGAAAGATTACGGCATAATTCGGGGGAAGAAACGCACCCAAGGTGAATAAAATAAACAAATACAAAGTTGTAACCTTCAGCTGATCTGAAAGCTAAATTCTTCACAGCAGTCCGATGAGGGGGTGGCCTGGTGTACATTTTCTACAGAATGGATCTCAACAAAAGCGCTACCTTATGTTTTTTGTTGCAGTAAAAAAACTTCATTTAAACTTCAAGCTTTAAAGCCGCGGTGAGGTCGTGGTTCGCGCTTTTGTTGCATTTCCTGGTCCATAACCACGGCAAGTGTGAATGATAACCGAGCTATTATCAGCCCTCATTAGGAATCGTTTGTACGGAAATCAGCCAATACCAACAAGATGTGCAAAATATTTTATACTATTTTATTAGCCTTATTTCAAATAAATAATGATAGATATAAAGATAAGAACTGTGTTATGGTGTAATTTTAAATGTTAACGCATTAATTGAAATCTATTCAATCAAGATCGATTGCACTTAACATCCAGAGTCTGAAAAGCATAAAATAAAGTCTTAGTGGTTGCAGTTGAATTGGTTTACCTGTGTACTGGCTGACTGATAGACATCTCATCGAGCCGAGTGGGGAAAAAGGCAACTGATTCCAAAGGGTTGTTTTCCAGAATTGCAAGGAAAGAAGATTCGCTCTTTAACTTCGACCGAAAGCGCATTTTAGATTTGGACCAGAGATTTATTTTCCTCCAAGTTTTTGTTCAAACCTTATCAAATATTCTCATTGCTGAGAGTTAAATACTCATGAAGAAGTTAACAGGAAAACGGTGAAGAAAGAGCGTTATTTTCCACGTGAGATTACCAGCATGCAGCAACGGGTATTCGGCTTTATCTCTCGTGAAAATCTGCCGGTATTTCAGAATGATTGTATTTGTTTATAATTAAATCGAAACCTTGACCTTTACGGGCCAAAATGTAATTGCTGATACATAATTGTCAAACTTAAGTTCATTGGTTGGACTAGAATGAAGGACAACGTCAACATCAGTAACGGGTTAGATAGGTCCCATTTAAAGTATATTGTACTCCAGTCAGTTCCCTCTGCTCTGCAGAACAACCACACCCCCACCCCGGCCCCACCTTACATTCAGCAACAATGCTCACCTAAAAGTCTCAAACGCACAGCATACACAGGGTTATGGACAGTTGTCGGATATAAAGATTAGTCCCTTCGTTATGAAATGTTTAAAAGTTCACTTTTTATTGAGGATTCATAACGACCCTGGAATAAATAAAGAGAAATATTTCTTCCCACAAACAACATCCGACCTTAGACTTATTCAGAAATTTGTACTGAAGGTAATTTTAGGCTCCTAAAGAACTGCTTCCTTTCAGTACAAATAACAACGGCCTCGATTTCAACAAAAAGCTGGAACTCAAGCAATTACAGTGCGTTGTTCAGGGCAATAAATACACGCCCCTAAAACATGAGAGGGTCAATTTCACTAATTGGTGCTCGTTTATCAGCCCTTTAAAGAGTTCCAACTAAAACTAGCTTTAAGAGACAATCATTTACAACATGGCCGTTCCGTATAATCTTGCTATTTATATATTTATATAATTGAAATCTCCATCGACTCTACAGCTCAAATGAAACTTTCAACTTCTCAGTGAAAACCTTGCATTTTTTGAAACGCAGCAACTAGCAAGCATCAACATTTAGACGTTTACATATTTGTTTTAGAATTTTAAAACGTGAAGCAGCCGAAAAGTTACAATCCAAGGTATTTTGGAAGTACAAAGAAGCTGGCGACCAATTTTTTTTCAACTTTCTGCGAGAAACCTGTGGATTCTGAATTTTCTTCGGCCCTAATCTGCATGATTCTAGTTTAAAGTCCACTCTACCTGGAGGTTGGTTTTTTACCAACCCTCCCAGACCTTCCTTTCTGGGCCAGAGTATTCCAAAACCGATTTTTTAAAAAATCAATTCGAAAGCGAATTGGCCGCAAACTAGGTAAAGCAGCGTTAAAACTAATCTCCGCACTAAAGAAAAAAGTTGATTCTAGTACATTTGTAACAATTTTTCCTTTGGTACGGACATTTCCCAACTATATCGGATAAAGATCAAATGACACTGATACAAATAAAACAATTACACTTAGTTTTTTTTTACCAAAATACAATTTCATAAAAGCAATGAATGCAGCCAAATACACGGACGTACGGCTTGGGACGATTAAATGCTGTTAACATAAAACAGTACAGAATTTCCGACGATACATCTGACACTGTATCATTCCAATGCCATCGCAATGCTTTATTTCAGTGTGTCATGAAGAGTTCTACGTGAGATAGGTCCACATATTGCGTCGTCTCACTGAAGCACACATTTATCTTCTTTTTTGACGATTTTGCCTTTGTTTTGTTCGAGAGTTCGTTCCAAATGCTCATCTTCTTCTTCTGCCCTGGGAACATTAACAAACTATACATTAGCTAACTTGCAAAGTCATCACCAGTGGCAAGAGGGATGATTAAATTTATCTTCTGCTTAAAACAAACTTTATTTCAAATTTCAGAAACTATAATACTTGAAATGGCTACTATTAAACAACCCGTCTACAAATTTAAACTGATAAAAGTTTAAAGCCCGTTTGGAAGTTCCGTATTTTTCTTCGCCAGTGGTATACAGCACTTACTGCTTCTCTTGCGCGTCCAAATCTCGGACAAGTGCATCCCGTTTGTTAACCAGAATAACTAGTTCATCCAGCAGAAGCTGTTCGCGCCGCTTCTGTGCTTCCGTTTTTTGCCAATCTGCGAAGAGGTATAAAATGTATTTATTCTTTTTTGCTTACTGAGACAGCGTTCGCTTAAACTCTGTATTACCCAAACTCCCACGTGTAAAACATGGTATTTATGAAATGGTTGGATTGAAGCGCTAATGCAAAAACCCACTGAAATCCATCTATCACATAGTTCCAATCCGCCACTGTAACTTGGAAATGGGCGCTTTCTAACATTCGAACTTCTGATTTAATCGACTTTTCATGAGTGCAATTTGAAGAAAGAGGTTTCATAGACAAAGTTATATTTCGATCATGTTATGACGATTACACAACATACCCTTGGCTACAGGTTAGAAAGACGAGATTGAAAGGAGAGAAACTTTTAATGCTTTCAGGGTTTGGTGGTTATAGAACAAGCAAGCCACGCATTCTACTTTAGCTTTGTGTCCTCTGAGAGGACTTCCTGGCTGTTATCTGTCAGCAGATTGGAGCTCATTAATGTCTGGGTTAAACGGCATTATTGATGTATACGGTGATGATATTTTGATCCTAAAATAGCAAATTACATTCCAAATACACAAATCTTTCAAAATATCCAGATTCTCTGCCCATTACAGAATCTTGCATGGACTACGCAATATCCAACTGCACCTTCTTGAGTAGGGCGCATTAAGACCGGCTTTCAATTTGCCTTCGATACGTTACAGCCACTTTACGAAAGAAATTAATCATCCAGCGGGGTCAAAAGTTATCAAAGATACACTGCAGATTTACCACCCTCTGCCTATTAAGTACAAATTAAATAGCCGAACGTTTATAGTAGATGTAATACATAAAACAGGACACAATAAGCCCAGAAATATCCGAGTCAACCAGAATCTGGGTTTCAGCATGTTCTCTCTACATACAAAAATGTTACAATAAAATATGTCAAAGAAAATCCTGTCGGTGTTTTGCGTAATTTGTTCAACTCCTGGTTGATTTAGTACACATCTAGTCATGGGGAACAGAAACTGCGCAAGGAGTCGGGGATTTATTAACATCCCTTGACACAGAGTTTGGGTCATTCACCCAAATGACAACCAGTTCATAAGACCAATGGATGATGCAGAATTTCTGATTTTCTTTAGAATTAAAAATGTTGCGGTTCAGCTTTAATCGAGACATTTTATACATTCGTCTTTTAGCAATGATCGTTCCTGCCGGTTTGTGGAAAAGGCCACTGCCGAATTGGCCGCGGCCACTGTTGTATTAAGGGTGGGTTTGGGAGGTGAAGCACTGCACTGAGGAGGTCACGCTGGGCGCCCGCAACAGCAGCTTGTAGCTGTCAATCAACCGGCCAGCGGCTCCGCCCAGCTCATTAAGAAAGTAAACAATGAAAAAGGACGAGTAGTTGCTGACAGAGATACCTGAACAGACCACAGTCAAGGGAAATCCGACACCAACTGAAATATCCAAAGGTACAAAAGTAACGAAACCATCCGCTCTCTACTTCCCAAACACAGGGTGCAATCTGCTCGGATTTAGCGCCCCACTACTGCCCTGGGCTTTCACGTTAAACTCACACGGCTGTTGCATTCAGATAAATCCAACAATGCACATCAACCGTTACCATGTGAATCTTCATAAGCAACACAAGAATGCGTCTTTGCAAACAGCACCACCCCCTCCCATGCAAAATTCACTGAAGACAACAAACAGGCTCAACAGCTCTGAACATGCTCGAGGTTCTTACGGGACTGCTGCTTAAAACAGGATTTAAATGTTAGGAATTTAGATACATCGTCTCACAAACGTGTTAACACGATTGCAATGCGGCCAAACAGCGTTTTTTCACGTGAATTCATGTGAAAAATGCAGATATTTCAACATAACCAAATAAACCCAATATTGAATTAAAACAAAGCCCGATTACAACATTCGCGGACTAAGACACATTTGGATGAGAAAATCTAATGTTAATTCACCGAGACCTCATAAAGGAGTCAAACACCTTAAGCTCTAATAAGCCTGGCAGAGCGAGTGATGAAAGCCACAGTGCCTTCATGCCCCAGCTTACTGCACCAAGCAGGCAGTCATGCCCAGCGCACCTCCTGTTGAATGGGGAGAAAAGCCGCATTCGGAACCAGGGCTTGGGCAATATCACAGGTATTACTGAGGGCGAGAAAGTACTCACGATGAAAACCCACGTGATTTTATGCATGAAAACAATAAAGCTCTAAAATGGATAGTTAACCAATGCCCAATAATGGTAAGGTCTCCAAAAAGTGCTGGATACCACAAAATAAAATCCTCCTCACCACTGAGCACATCCCCGAGGAGCAATGGCACAAGAAAGCAGCATCCAGGCTATGCTCTCTTCTTGCAGCTACCATTGGGATGGAAGTACAGAGCCTTAGGTTCCATGCTACCAAGTTCAGGAACAGTTATTACCCTTCATCATCAGGCTCCCGAGCCAGCATGAATAACTTCACTCACCTCAATATTGAAGTAATCACTGAACACAACCTATGGACTCATTTTCAAGGACTCTATAACTAATGTTCTCGGCGTTATTTATTTATTTTATTATTATTATTATGTGTAATTTTATATTTGCACAGTTTGTCTTCTTTTGCACATCGGTTGCTTGTCAGTCTTTGTGTGTAGCTTTTCATCAATTCCATTGTATTTCTTTGTTCTACTGTGAATGCAAGAAAATTAATTTTACATGGTGACATATGCACTTTGATAATAAATTTACTTTGAACTTTGAAGTGAAAAGCCAGCACAGGCTTTCTAACCTTCTTCTAAAATAAACTTTAAAGGGACATTGTGAGATTATTCCTTCCCACACAACTCTGCATTGCTCTGAGTACACATGACTATTCAAGTGCCAGGTGAAGCAGAACATGTCATACAGAGCTGGGTGAACCAACACGTGCTCAGTATTTCTAGGTTATGGGGCAGGACATAGATAAAACTAGCTGAAGTATTCAGTCTTGATTATTATCATCAGGGGCCCCCAAAGATTGAGTGCCCAAGGGGATAAGATTGACTGTGTGTTGCTTTCTGAGAATAAAGTTGAGTACTTTGGAGGCAATCATTGCCTGGGCTATTTGTGTAAGGTACCTGTAAAAATATACTCCTGCCTATCCAAAGAAATAGCCATGAAAATGGGACAATGTCACTAAAAGATTGTCACAATGTTTCTTTCTACTGCTGTTTTGTTGCATCCGATAGCCATTGGTAGCAATGTGCAAAATCAGCTATTAAAGCTGGCATTGCAAGGACTGTGTTAAGATTCAGTTGGATGATATGACAGGCTTTTAAAACATGTTTTCTTATTTGGAAAATAGCTTTGCAGAAACAAAACAATTTATTAATGTTTCACAATGTGGGATCATTGGCAAGGCCAGAATTTATCACTCAACCCTAATTGTCCTTGAAGAGGTGCTGGAGAGTTACTTTCTCCACTTGCTGAATTCTTCTGGTGGAGCTGTTGAGTGAGGAATTCCAGGATTCAGAGCCAATGATAATAAAGAAATAACAATATATTTTCAGGTCAGGTGGTATGTGATTTGGGACAGGGCAGGGAAACCTGCAGGTAGTGATGTTCCCTTCTGGTACTGTCCTCGTCGGCAGAAGTTATGGGTTTGTGAGTCGCTATTAGACTAGCCTAGCCACAGAACCTGCAGTGCATTTTGTCAGTGGTAGAACTGTGTGGCAGTCACAGAGAGAGTGAAGGCTTAGGGTGGTGGGTAGAATACCAATTGCCATAACTGCTTTATTAGGATCTTAACAAGCTTCTTCAGTGCTGCATTCATCTTGACATTGAACTGGAGGTGGACAACACAGAAACAGGCTCTCTAACCCACTAGATCCATGAGAACTAACAAGTTCCTATCTAGACTAATGCCAACAAGCTCTTGATGAGAGTTTTAGTGAAGGTGAAAACCAGGCAGGTGAGTCAGCCTTTAGCTTGCTGCTGTAGCCACCATATTTATGCACATAGATCAGTTCAGTTTCAGATTTTAGTGACCTCCAGAGTTTAGTGGACTTGGAGATGGTAATACCACTGAATATCAAGGGCTGGTGTTTAGAATCTCTCTTGCTAGAGATGGCCATTGACCAACTTGCACACATAGTGGAAATATTATTTTCCACAACTCAGCCCATGCCCAGATGCTGTCTTGGCTTTGTTGTAAGGCGGAACAGGAGCCTGAAGATACACACTCAAATGTCTCGGGAGCAGCTTCTTTCCCTCCGCCATCAGATTTCTGAATGGACAATGAACCTATGATCACTACTCAGTATTTTTCCTCACTGTGTTTGCACTATTTATTCAATTTAATTTCCTTTTTTATATGTAACCATATAACCATATAACAATCACAGCACGGAAACAGGCCATTCCGGCCCTCTTAGTCCGTGCCGAACTCTTAATCTCACCTAGTCCCACCTACCCGCACTCAGCCCATAACCCTCCACTCCTTTCCTGTCCATTTACCTATCCAATTTTACCTTAAATGACACAACTGAACTGGCCTCTACTACTTCTACAGGAAGCTCATTCCACACAGCTATCACTCTCTGAGTAAAGAAATACCCCCTCGTGTTTCCCTTAAACTTTTGCCCCCAACTCTCAAATCATGTCCTCTCGTTTGAATCTCCCCTACTCTCAATGGAAACAGCCTATTCACGTCAACTCTATCTATCCCTCTCAAAATTTTAAATACCTCGATCAAATCCCCCCTCAACCTTCTACGCTCCAATGAATAGAGACCTAACTTGTTCAACCTTTCTCTGTACTTTAAGTGCTGAAACCCAGGTAACATCCTAGTAAATCGTCTCTGCACTCTCTCTAATTTATTGATATCTTTCCTATAATTCGGTGACCAGAACTGTACACAATTACTTATTGTAATTTATAGTTTTATTATGTACTGCAATGTAGCGCTGCTACAAAACAAATTTCATGACAGATACTAAGTTTACAGATACTAAACTTGATTCTGAATCCAATCTTCAGTATTACAGCTGGGAAATTAACTGATCACACTGCATTTGCTGTATCCAATTCTCTCAGTCATCCCTTGCTATCATATGGAGTGAATCATATTGAACTAAAATGAGTTTTGGTGATGGTGGAATCTCAGGAGTACAAGCTCAGGTGGAGCATACATGGCAATTTTGGACAAACACATCTACAAATGCACTAGTCTTGTATTTTGGTATTCACATACTGAGCTGGACCATTGTTGAGCCTGTACTTCACTCAAATACTGAAGGACTACAAGTCAGGAGTTAACAAGCGCTCAAAGTAATTAGCAGAAATACAATTAACCTGGAGAAATTAATGGGAATGAAGTGTGATAAAAGTTCCTGATGTCCAGCATCTTAAGGTTTTCATGGAAGTGACCATGGAGATGGTAGATACACTGGTTGTCATCTTCCAAAATTCAGTCCAATCCGGAACATTTGTCACAGGTTGGAAAGAACAA
Source organism: Hemitrygon akajei (assembly GCF_048418815.1). Lineage (NCBI taxonomy): Eukaryota > Metazoa > Chordata > Chondrichthyes > Myliobatiformes > Dasyatidae > Hemitrygon > Hemitrygon akajei. Next base: position 72,121,566 of record NC_133130.1, on the reverse strand, counting down.
ATATAGCTTAAGTATTTAAGGAGAGAGGGAGAAAATGGGGAAATATAAACCAATTAAACTGACAGGAGTAATTGGAAATTACTGGAATCTATTATTACAGAAATGGTAAAGGGCAATTGGGAAATAATAACAGGATTGGACAGTCAAGATAGATCTATGATAAGGAAATCACTCTTGCCAAGTCGGGAGGGAGTGAACCTTCATGGCCTAAGCTGGTTATAGTGGCTCAATAGCTAAGTATTCAAGACACAGATTAGTGGATTTCCAGAGTAATCCAAGGTAATAGAATTGGTTTAGGAAGGTGCTGCTGAGGTATGTAGCTTAAAGGGAAAAAACAAATGTTTATTTTTATGTCTCAACTGACACTAAGAATGAAAATGGTCTATGTTGTGGAAGGCATATAAAAAAAGATGAAGAGCATTTCAGGATACCCCCAGCACAGACTGGACACGGTGTGTGTGTGTGTGTGTGTGTGTTTTAAAGTACAGGAATAGGTCATTCAGGATGATATGTGGAGGAACTTCTTCGTCAGAAGATGATAAACCTATGGAATTCCCTACCACACAGGACAGTAAGGGCTAAGCCGATACATTTAAGAATAAAGTCAGATTTCTGGAAACAAAAGGGATTAAGGGCAGGAACATGATGTTGAGATGGAGGACTCCATACAATGGCTGGAAGGGCTCACCATTGATGCCCCCTTGTTCTACCAGTGCTGGTGATAAGGCAATGTCACAGGCAAATCTATTTCAACCAACACATCTGTATGTAATGGTAATGTCACAGTGAAGAATAACAAACTAGCTGGGAGCATCGTTGGATATTGGCATTGGGAATTGCATAGTAGATATCGCCATCCGATTTATTCCATTTTTACTGGCATCTCACCTAATTAGTTCCCCACTATACACAATCACAAATTTATTTATTTGGAGATGCAGTGCAGAACTGGCCCTCTGGCCCAACAAGCCATGCTGCCCAGCAACCCACCTATTTAATTCTAGCCTAATCACGGGACAATTTACTATGACCAGTTAATCTACTAATCTAGTACGTTTTTGGATTGGGGAAAAAACTGGAGCACCTGGAGGAAACCCATGTATCTCAACATGAATTACAATCTTAAACAGAGGAAATGAAATATACTTAAAGCATAAAATTATTTGCAAACTGTAAGATGTTTTCTTCAGAAAAATTATTTGAAAAGGCAGAACATGGTTGAGGATTAGAAATAGTTTTAAAGTCTTTTAATTCCCTCAATACAAAGTTTGTAATTAACATTATTTCTTTATATTTGTGGAGAAATTCTAGATCTCATTGGCCACAAGATGCCTGCTGAAGACTTCCGACATCACAGTTCCAGGTCAGAAGACAATTGCTCATGCTGTGGTCTCAGCACAGTGCCAGACTATGCTGAATCCTTCTAGTTTTGAGTCCAAAACTCCTCGACTCACAGCAAGCTGGACTCAAACTCACTACATACATAAATGAAACAACTCTCTTCTGCCTTGAAGCCCCGGTATTGTAGCTAACAGTTGGTTTCAGCAATTTTGTTATTTTCCTTAATTGTTGAATATAATATTTCGAAGAAACATATACTTAGAGAAGTATACATATTGAAAGTGTGTCTACCTCCAAAATATTTCCCTTTGATAATTACACAGGAGTCTCAACACACTAAATTGCAACAAGTTGGTGTATGCAATTAGTTTAATATTTGAAATCCATTAAAGAAAAATGAATATATTCAACGTTACTGTAATAGTGTTCACATTTGTCACAAAAACACTTGAATACTAAAATTTAGTAACTAATTTGAGTTATACGTGCTGAAATGAACATTATACATTGCTTTTAGAATTTGAATCACCTCAATATACAGAAACAAGGTTAGAAAATATCTGAATTGGTGTGGAGGGGTTGCCAGAATTGCAATGAGCACAAGGGTTTGTTCTTTAAGTCATTAAAGATTCAAAGAACTTAAGTACAGGCAATTAATCCTTACAATTTTTTCACATTCCCACTCACATTTTTAACATTTTGTTGCTCATGAATTTACACCAATTTATACTAGAGATGTAACAAAGAAATATTTAATCATCATCAGGGTCATGTTTGGCTATTCTACTGGAGCTCTCCGATGAGTGGAAAACTGCAGATCTGGTATATGTGACTTATAGGAAGGAGTTAGAATCATCACAGGAGATTGCAGAAGAAAGTGTGTAGAATTGTAGAGAAAACACTAGCATAGATTGAAAGCTGGTTAGCAGGTAAAAAAACAAAGAGCAGGAATAAATAAGCCTTACCATCTTGACAGGCCAAGACTTGAGGGGTATCACAAAGTTTGATGTTATTCACAATCTAAATCAAGGATTCAAATCATGGGAACAAATGTAAAATTCCAAGTTTACTGATGTCACAAAACCAAGTATTTTGTGCGTAATGACAAAGGCACAACGAACAGCAACAAGAAAGTACATAGGGCAGTGGTGGGTAATGTAGCAAGTGAGATTATCCACCGGTAGAATAAGAAGAGATGCTGGGCATGCTTTAATGGTGAGAGACTGGGAAATGCCGATGCTCATTGGGATTTTCTGCCTTAACATAAATCATTTAAGGGTAATATGGCAGGCAATTAGGAAGGTGAATCAGTCCCTATTCCCGGAAGACTTAGTACTGAGGTAAGGATATCTTACTCCAATTATATGTCCTCGATGAGATCATCCCTGGACTACTGGGCACAGTTTTGGTCTCCTTATCTAAAACGGACATATTTGTTACAGAGGAAGCTTACTGAACTGATTTCAGAGTTGACCAATATACTGGACAAGAACAGATTGTTAGGATGAAATCTTAATTTGATAGTTTTCAACAAAATGAGAAGTGACTTTGTTGCATCAACAAAGTTTATTACTGTAGGGCTTAAGATGTTTCTCCTGAAGAGTGTGATATTCAGGATCACAGACTCAAAAGAAAGCAATATTAATGAAAAAATGAGAATTAATATCTTCATTTCACAGACCATGAATCTTTGCAACTATTTACCTCAAATGCCTGGGGAAATCACTGACTTAATTCAAAACCGAGTTTGCTATGTTACTAGATATGAAGGGATATTACAGTAGTGTAGGACAACTGTTCAGTGAGATGATCTGCTATGATCTTGATGAATAATGCGTACTCTTGCTCCTATTTCTTATGACCTTACACTCAGTGGCCACTTTATTAAGTACCTCCTGTTCCTAATCAAGTGGCTAGTAAGTGTATGCTTGTGGTGTTCTGCAGCTGTGGCCAATCCACTTCGAGGTTCAATGCATTGTGTGTTCAAAGATGCTCTTCTGCACACCAGTATTGTAAAGCAGGTTATTCGAGTTACTGCCACCTTCTTGTCAGCTTGACCCAATCTGACCAGTTTACTTTGTCCCTTCTCATTAAAAAAGCATTTTCACTCACAGAACTGCCCCTCACTGGATGTATATGATTTTGGCTCTCTGCTCTGTAAACTCTATAGACTGCTGTGCATGAAAATCCCAGGAGATCAGAGGTTTCTGAGTTAGTCAAACCCGCCTCTCTCCCCCCCCCCCCCCCCCCCCCCCCCCCCACCCTTCTGGCACTAAGAATCACTCTACACTCAAAGTCACTTAGATCACATTTCTTCCCCTTTCTGATGTTTGGTTTGAACAACAACTGAACATCTTGACCGTGTCTGCATGGTTTTATGCATTGAGTTGCTGCCACATCATTAGATGATTAGATACTTTCATTAGTAAGCAGGTGTAACAGGTGTACCTAACAAAATGGTCATTGAGTGGTGTTATCAGGTTATTTGTTTGTTACTATGTCTAGGAAAATGAGTACTATTCATTATTATCATTTCTGTAACATACTTGTACAAACTTTAACTTTAATAATATATCCCATCCTAAATGTAATTTGAACGTCTATTTTTTTTCCTATCAATGGAAGATTAGTGCAGTAACTGGCTCTAACCAAGTTGTATTTCTGACTGACATGCTAATATTTTGATAAAGTAGTGAGCTGAGGAACATGTCTTTTAAAATTATTCATTCAATAGGATGTGGGCTTTGCAGGCTAAGCCAGCACGTAATTTCTCTCATCTAATTGCTCCAATTCTTGAGTTATAGGGGAAGAGACCCACTGTTAGTAAAGGAGTGATAACATATTTCCAAGTCAGGACGGAGTGTGCCTTGTAGTGCACCTTGAAGCTGGTGGTACTTCTGTGCTTCGGCTGCCCTTGTCCTCCTAGCTAGTGGAGGTTGCAGGTTTGGAAGGTGCTGTCTAAGAAGTATCTGGGTGTTGCTGCAGTGCATTCTGTAAACGATACAAACTGTTGTTACTGGGCATCAGTGAAGTGACTGAATGATATGCCTATTGAGAGGGCTGTTGCGTACTATACAGTGTCAGGTTTCATGGGGGTTGTTAAAGCTATACTCATCTAGACAAGTAGAGTGCATTCCATCGTGCTCCAGACTTGAGCCTTGTAGGTGGTATTCAACCTTTGGGAGGTTAGGAGGTGAATTACTCACCGGGGGGTTCCTAGTCCCTGGCCTGCACTTGTAGGCACGTTGTGTAAATGGCTGCTCCAGCTCTAGTTAATGGTGACCCCTAGGATATTGATACAGTATAATTCAGAGATGGTAATGCCATTGAATGTCAGAGAATGATAGATGGATTTTCTCCTGTTGGATATTCTCTTTGCCTGCCACTTGTGTGACGTGAATGCTACTTGCCATCTATCAATTCAGGCCTAGATATTATTCATATTGTCGCTGCAAAATCATAGGGGAGTAAAGGAAAGAAATGAGTAACCATCTGATAAGCACTAAGTGTTATCAATCAGCATGGCTCTCAGAGCTGAAGGATCTTAGCAGGAAACCATTCATAAAAAACACAATATCTACTCCAAGAACTAGTCAATGTGTTGTACATATGTTCACAACAGATTAGTTTATTACTCCCACAATGAAAGTATATTTGGTGAACTAAATGGCTCGACATGTTAATACTCATCTTTGCATTCAACTGTCTCTATAGTCCTGCTCCATTCCACTGAGCATCGCATCATTGTACCCATTGCTTCCCACCTAATATGTCATCTACCCCAGCTATTTACTGTGTTCTGGTCCACTTGGCACGATCAGTTGAAGCCACTCTATCTCACCAAGTGAAATATTCTGGTGATTTTCATGCAACTTCCGACTGACTTCTTCATACTTTTGGCTTTCTAAAATACTTCTGTTCCTTCCTTTTTTTCTGATTGGTTTCTTTGTGAGAGAGATAATGCTTTGATGTAATTTAAAAACACTGAAACACCAGGTTTTTAGTTTTATACTTTTGAAGCTGAATCTTTTTGCAATTTTTTTCTTTCTACTGCATATGTGCATTCATTCAAGCTGGGATCCAATTCTCCTAATATTTTTAGATGGAGGCTTAAACAGTCAGCAGGAGCTTTGTATACAAAGAGTTAGAGCACTGATAAGCATGATAACCCAGTCTTCATCTAACATCAATGCACTAAATTAGCAAAAAGACCTTGGTTGACTATTGCTCGTCTTACCCAAGAATGCTGAGCCCAATTATAGCAACCCAATTCTTATCCTAATTGAAATTGGCAGCCACTGCAAAGACCAGAGATCAAACTAGAGACATTTCTGGCCTTTTGGCTCAATGCCATAACAGAGTTCATTTGCACAATGAAATGGAAGTATGGTGATATGGCTTCATGAGTCTGCTCCTTTGTTCAGTAAAATCAAGGCTGATCTTCCATATCAATCTTACTGTTTTCTTTTTTTCTGTATACCTCTATCCCTTTGCCATCGATTGATCTCAGTCATGAATGTGCTCAACAACAGACAACTCAGGTTATAATTTGCAAAACTAATGAGTGATGAAATTCCTCATCTTATTCCTACATGACCCCTTAAGCTAAAACGTAACAAATTCTGAGAACCTGGTGAAGTCCGAATCAGAATCAGATTGAACATCACCAGCATATGCTGTGAAGTTCACTAACTTTATGGCAGCAGTACAAAAAATTGAATTACAATAATTATATGTCTATTAAATAGTTAAGTTAAAATAAGTAGTGCAAAATAATAGAAATAAAAAAGTAGTGAGGTAGTGTTCATGGGTTCAATATCCATTTAGAAATTGGATGGCAGAGGAGAAGAAGCTGTTCCTGAATCGCTGAGTGTGTGTCTTCAGGTTTCTGTACTTCCTTCCTGATGGAAACAGTGAGAAAAGGGTCATGCCCTGGGTGGTGCAGATCCTTAATGATGGATGCCACCTTCCTGAGGCATCGCTTCTTGAAGATGTCTTGGATAATACAGAGGCTGGTACCAATGATAGAGCTGACTAATTCTACAAGTCTCTGCAACTTATTTCAATCTTGTGGAGTAGCCCCCCTCCCCATACAGCCAGTCAGAATGCTCCCCATGGCACATTATAGAAGTTTGAACGTTTAAGTTGACAAACCAAATCTCTTCAAATATAGCCACTGTCTTATCTTCTTTACAGCTGCATCAATATGTTGTGTCTAGGTTAGGTCATCAGGGATATTGACACACAGGAACTTGAAATTGTTCACTCTCCACATCTGATCCCCCTGTGAGGATTGGTTTGTGTTCCCTTGTCTTACCCTTTGTTGGAATTTTAAATGTACGAAGAAAATATACCGTCATTTACTTTTCTGAAGAATATCTTTGTACTTCTTGAAGTGCAAATGTATCTTTCCTCAGGTGAGTGGTCCAAAAGTACATGTAACACCCCAGCTACCAAAGTCCCATGTAATTGGAGCAAAACTTCCATTCTCTGTACTCCAATATCCTTGCAATAAAAACCACCGTATCATTTACTAGCAAATTAACTTTGTGACGTGTGCAAAGTACACTCACATTTCTATGCAAATTAACATGCTGTGCTCTCTCAGCTTTTAAAAAAATGCTTTTCCAGCCAAGTGGTAAATTTCAGATTTCTACATTATACTCCACCTACCACTTTCTTAATTAATCCAGATGTACCATTTTTCTGGGTTTTCGTGCCTGCATCACTGCCTACATTTTAAAGTAGCTTTGTATCAGCAGCAAAACTGGATACACTGCACTCTGTCTCCTCCCCCACATTTATCAAAAGAGGCTGTAAATAGCTGAGGCCCAAGCTTTAGTCCTTGCAGCATTCCAGCAGCAGCCCACCCATTTATTCCTTCTGTTTTTTTTCTCTCAATCCAAATGAATATATTACCCCAGTCCCATGAGCCCCAATCTTCTGTGGCATTTCATCAAACTCTTTTTTTGAAAAATACAGAAATACGCAAACTGAATATACAAATACATGATTAAGTCTCTCCATATATCCTGTTTCCCAGTCTTTCAGCAGCTAACCTGTCAAGATCTCTTAGATTGGGTTTTTGGCCACCAGGTCAGGAGATACCACAGCTTTCATCCAACTAAATTTCTAGTAGCACTTCTTCACTAAATGAAAAGGGGCTGGAATGGTATGCCATATTTGCTGAAATAAATCATAAAAAACTGCATACTTTGGCTGGGGGAACAGATAAAGAACATTTCAATTGTTAAGTTTCTCTATCAAAACAGTTTAAGATTTTAAAAAAGTCAGAATGGTGAGCAACAAATTAAACAGATGATCACCACATGTATCATCTGCTGAGAATGGTTAATCCTCCCCACTTCCTATGTCTGTACTAAACTGTTATTCATAATTGAAGGCACGTGGCTACATCTTACAATTTCTCTGTACAACTATACCAACAAGTGTGACAGAGTAAGTTTTTGTTTAGATGACCTAATCCACAGATATCCAGTTCCAAGAAACTTCTGCATACCTGATGCTATACCAAAGTTATGGTTTCACAACTTCTTGTTATGCAAATCTCCAGTTTACTGGGGAAGAGTTCAAGTTCACGCATTTTCAATAAAAGATGTAAGATAGCTAAGGCCGGACAATGTTTTTGATTATTTGATTTATCATGCTTGTGAATGGAAAGTACAAAGAAAAAAGTATATATATATTTACTATACCCAGAATAACAATGATTCCTAATTTTCAATAATGTGTCTAGTCTAGATTGCTGTTTAACTAAATAAAAATTCAAGATTCAAGATGGTTTAATGTTATTTCCTGTGCACAAGTCTAAGAAAAACTAATTGTTACTGTAATAAAGAAATGGTGGGGTTAGTGAGTGGAGGTGTTGATCAGTCTTACTGCTTGGAGAAAGTCACTGTTTTAAGTCTGGTGGGCCTGATGTGGATGCGACGTAGCCTCCTCTGAATGGAATGAGACAAACAGTCCATGAGCAGGGTGGGAGGGATCCTTTATGATGTTACTGGCCCTTTTCCAGCACCATGGACCTGCTTCTTCACAGTGAGCCTTGTCTTTGAGAATCTGTCATATTTATATGGAAGGTAACAATTGCATTCATTTGAAGCTGGATTATTGTTGAAGACTGCTTGGTTGTAATAAACTCTCTCATCCAAACAGAATTTGCTGTCTACGTTCATAGATAGGAAATGGCCAAGGTACTAGAAGATGATTGGAACACATGGAAATATTGCACATCTTGCCCTAGATCTATGTTTTCAATGGTGGAAGATAGAAGAGGACAGAACAAAAAAATTGTTTTTGAGAACTTCAGTGTAATCTCAACATTTGCTGTGGTAAAAGTGAAAGCAAATAAAAATGGGCAGAAAGGAAAAGTCCAGGATTAACTTCCGCCATCAGCCCTGCCATCTTTCCCCATAACCATGATCAACGAAGCATTTTACCCTTACACTTCCTCCTTCCTCAACTCTACTTCTGCTTGCAAATCCAGTAATGATACTTAAAAGTACATTTTAAGCTCAAAAGGTGTCTGTGAAAAGATTATTTCTTCATCCTATTGAATTTATTAAAACATTTTAATTGAATAAAATGTATTATTTTAATTTCTGCTGCTTTTATAATTGTGACAGGAACAGTTGATAAACTTAGAATTTTGGTGTTATATAGCATCAATTCATATTTAACTGCTCTGCAAACAAACAGGATTTCTATGAATAAACTATCACACTTTTGTTAAAAATTAGAACTCCTGTAGCATACACTCATGCAATTTAAACCTTATTCATTGAAACAGAAAAATAATACATAATATGAATAAACAGATAATTATTATATAATTATTTTCTCCAATAAAGTAACAAAGGAAAATAATTGATATAAATAACCATTCTAATTTGTTAATTATAAGTGAAGATATTTGATTAAAATCAAATAAATTCTAATTGTTGGCTATATAAGACTTTGCACTAAGGTACAAACAACTGGATGCTGTACCTTAAATTGTTGTTTCAACAAATTGTGCTGTAAATTTCTGAAAATTAACATTTTGTTTTGAATGATGCACTGGGGATTGCAATCTGGTCTTATCTTCAGTCCCAGTCAACTGGCGTTCCAGAAAGAGTGTGCAGCATCATCAGAGCATCCATTTGATAGGATTCTACTGCTGGACCTAATCAATCTCTAGAATACTGTGGCTGCACCGTGCAACAAAGCTAAAATAGATTTACAAATGGGGTTTTAGGGGGATAAGCTCCTTCACAGGATTACATATTGATTTTAAATATAAAAAAGCTTATCATATAAACCGTAACTACAAAAATAGTGAACCTATGCATAAATCCTTTTAGAAGAGCTTTCACTTCAAACTACAAACTGAGGGTGAATAAAGCAGTGCAAAATCCAGAGTAAGATCCATTTTGTGGGCTAACAATACAAGCAGAATATTTTAGAGACCATCCTAGAGCCATGCATAAAACAAACCATGAGCAGGTACTCAAAATCAACAGCAGATATTTATTTGATGTACAAGACTGAAAATCACAGGCCAACAATGCCTTGATGTAAGAATTGGGCAGATAATATTAACTTTTCAATTGTGACAGCTTTAGAATATCCTCCAAATACTATGCACATTTTGTGTGTTAAAGTGCAATCAGTGGAATATTTTAAATCAGAACAAATACAGGTTTCAATTTTTATTTCAATCCAGATGCTTTAAAATCCTGACTGAATACTAAATTTGCAATTAAATGACTGCTGCCAGCAAAAACTGATCTACAATTAAAATGCCTACAAGCCCATGTACTGGGATTTTTAGACTCCACTACACACATTCCCTTAGTCTTACATATGGTAGTTTAATTACACAGATGGAGTTACTTCACATTTCATTCAATAGCTATAAAATGGCTTACTTTTCCTCCAAAACTATGAAGGGGAAACACAGTAACAAGTAACTTATTACTGAGGGATAAATACAGTGAACTGAATGCATGTAGGTAGCCCAATGCAGACATTTCAGTGTTTTATTTATGTGACACACCATTTACGACATATGGATAAAAAATATTACTTAATATTCTTACAAGTACATTTTTCAGTCAAACTCATGTATTGAATTAGCTTACTCAATAAGTAGAGAGAATATGGCAACCTGATTTCTTAACAAATTGCCTCCATTTTAAAAACATATTATGAATTCTAGTTAATTTATGTTAAATATTTTACATTGCTACATAAATCTTGGGGCTTAGGTGTTGACAGTAGCTAGCACACTTCTGATGTAATATGTTTGTAAATTTCAATCTCAAGACTACAGAGGGATAAAATTCCATGCAGCAATGCCATTTGCAATTGGATCAAATTTATAAAAGTGATTGGGTATCACATTTAAACTTATTCTGTCTACAGCTTGTTTTGTTCGATAGGCCCTACTGACCTTGTCAAACCCACAAGCTGAATGGCAATGTATATTTCAGGAAGAGTGCCCAAGTTTTCCTCACAGTATCTCAACTAGCAAACAAAGTATACTGACCTTTGAAAGATTAGACTGCATCCATATAACTACTCTGTGAAGTAGTCAAAGAGAAACTGTCTATACATAACTAACACAATGGTCAGCAAATGGACAAGCAAGTGCTCAGATACTACGGACATCAATAGGTCAAGAGGAGATTGATAAACTCACTTCACATGCTATCAATGAGTTCTGTACAGACTACTGAATTGTCGACTCAACTCTGTCATCAACAGACCAAGAAATCAGCATAACTGTCTGGTAAACACTGATATGAATGGGGCCACTGAATGCACAACTCTTTTTCACTGTCATGTCATCTGTGGTTACAGCACTATCTAAAGAACTGGGAAGCCCTTGGGATTGAAATCAGGAAGACTGATAATTGCATATTTGCTACTATGAACATTATTTATCTTTTTTGCTTGTGAAGCATTTAGCCAAAATGATATACTCACAAGATTCTCGAAAGGAGAAAAGCACCACAGATTTCTTTAATGTCTGAGAATTTTAAAAATCAGAAAATGCATGGTGTATGTATTAAATTAATTAGATTTTTAAAAAATAGCCTATGGATAAAATTTTAAAAAGTTTAGTAAACTGAATTCTTCAAATCAGTAATTGCCTAAATACATGCTATAGAATGCCAGTGTAATATTGTTTATACAGCTTGAGGGAGCACGATTTGAAAAGTCATCCCTTAGGAGCTAATAAATTATGTGCCCAATTCATGCACCATCAGTTTTTCCAGGCTAAATCCATACAGAGATTTGGATCATACTGTTTATGGTACCCTGATGTTAATCGCTGACTTTCAGTCCAGAAATACAAGAAGTGATGTGGGAGTTTTTACTCTTATCTCTGATTACAGCCAATAACAACTAATTGTTTATTCTGAGTGCTTTGAGCTGCATCCATTGAAAATTCACAACAAATGCAAATTTGTAGCTATAGTGAAGTTTTATGCATGCATATTTTTCTATTACAAACTACATCACAGGAGAATAAACGTGAAAGTAGTGATTCAAACTGCATTCACTTCTCCTGTATTTTGTCATTTATACCAATGTCACACAATTATTTGCAGAACAAATTAACAATCATCATTACCAATAGCATTCAGATTCATACAACTGGAGATCTACAGCATGAAAGGAGGCCATTTGGTCCACTGAGTCCATGCTGTTCAAACAGAAATGAGGTTAAATTCCACTTCCCTAGTCTTGGTTCACAGGCCTGGGGATTATGGCTCTTCAGATACCATGCAAGTATTTTTTTTAATGCAATGTGCCTTTGTGTCTTAAATATTCTGTCAGTCAGTTGCAGATCCTAACCACTTGTTGATTGAAATATTTTTTTCTCAACTTCCCTCAATCCTCCTTCTATTGCTCCTAAATCTATTCTGTCTAGTTGCTGATCCCTCTCTTACACAAATTAGGACCAAGTTTTTAATCTGTTTAGGCCACATTTTTACACAACTCAATTAAATCTCCCCTTGAACCCATTTGTCACAAGGGGAACAATCCCAGGCCACCTAACCAGATTGTTGCTAGCTTCCTTTACTTGAGAACCTTCTTCCTTAATTTCAATCATCATGCCAATTTTCATATCATTGGCAAACTTCTCAAATGTGGCCTGTACATGTAACTTCAAGTCAATTATATATATTGTATATTATGAATAGTAAAGGGGCTAAGACTGAACTAATGAAATATAGCCATACAATCACAAAAATTCCTGTCTACAATTACTTCTTGTAAAAAAAAGTAATTTAAAAAATTCACTTTGCCATTTTTCCTTGTATTCCATGAACTTCTAAGTTCGAGATCACTCTGTCAAAGACCTGGGTCTTTCCTCTACATAGACCCAATGTATTTTACATCAAATGCCCTACTTTCATTCATTCTACTTACTTCCACTAAAAAATTCCAAATTACATGGGCTTAACTATCCATACAGACTGCTCTTAATTCACCTATGCTTCTTTAAATGCTAACTTTCTATAGTATATCTTTCTCCCCTTTTAAACAATAACAACATTTCAATTCCTATCACTTTTCCAGTGTCATGCTCAAGCCAAAGTGCATGGGACATTTATATTTAGAGGTTGTGTTATTTCTTTACTTGCTTTTTAGGAGCCTGGGTAACATCTTGTATGATACTGAATATTTATCCACTTTTAACAATGCCAGTATGCTTAATATGTCCTCTTACTTCACTGTTTAAAATATTTTACATTCATGCTCCCTGATTCAAAGGTTTACTGATTTTTTTCACGCAAATTCTCCACTTCCTTCACTTTTTAAAATTTCACCTCTCCACTTCCTGAAACCTTAGCACTTCTCATAATGGAATCCTACCACCAACACATCTTTACCCACCCCCCCCACCCCACTCTCCATTTTCTGCAGGGATCTTTCATTCTGTGATTCCCTTATTCATTTGTCCCTCCTCACTATTCTCCCACCTGGCACATGTCCCTGCAAGCATCAGAAATGCTACACCTGTCCATTCACCTCCTCCCTTCCACTGAAAGTCTCCCTTCACACTTCACCTGTGAATCTACTGGGGTCATCTACTATATCTGGTGCTCCCAACAGGGCCTCCTCCACATTGGTGAGCTTGATGTAAATTAGGGGATGGCTTTGTCGAGCACTTCTGTTCCAACCAACAAAAGTGGAATTTCCTAGTGTCCAATATTTTAATTCCCATCCACATTCCTGTTCTGACATGGTGGTCCATAGTCTCTTTTGTCATAATGAAGCCACTCAGTCAGTTCCAGATCCTAACCACTTGTTGACTGAAACATCTAGGTAGCCTCCAATTGACAGCATGAATATCAATTTCTCCTTCCAATAATATTTTCCCACCCTTTCCCTCTTCTTCTATTCCCCACACTGACCTCTTATGTCTAATCCTCACCTGCCTATCACCTGGTCCTCGTGCCTCTCATTCTTCCCCTTTCCCATGGTCCACTCTCCTCTCCCATCATATTCCTCATTCTCCACCCCTTTACCTTTCCTACCCACCTGACTTCAAAGTTCAAAGTAAAGTAATTATCGAAGTACATAAATGTCACCATATACAACTCTGAGATCCACTGTCTTGCGGGTATACTTAATAAATCTATAGAATAATAATCATAACAGAATCAGTGAAAGACTGCACCAACTTGGGTGTTCAACCAGCATGCAAAGGAAATAAACTGTGCAAATATAAAAAGAAAGACATAATAATAATAATAATAATAATAATAATAATAATAATAATAATAATAATAATAATAATAATAATAATAATAAATAAGCAATAAATATTGAGAACATAAAGGGGCCTTAAAAGTGAATCTATTGGTTATGAGAACATTTCCATGTGGGGCAAATGAAGTTGAGTAAAGTTATCCCTTTTGATTTAAGAGCCTGATGGTTGAGAGGTAATAACTGTTCCTGAACCTGGTGGTGAGTCCTGAGGTTCATGTATCTTCATCTTGATGGTAGCAGTGAGAAGAGACCATGTCCTGGGTGGTGGGGGTCCCTGATGATGGGTGCTGTTTTTCTGCAACAGCATTTTGTGTAGATGTGCTCAATGGTGGGTAGGGCTTTACCTGTGATGGACTGGGCTGTATTTGCCACTTCATGTAGGAATTCTGTTTAAGGGCATTGGTATTTCTATACCAGGTTGGGATGCAGCCAGTCAATATACTCTCCACCACACAATTATAGAAGTTTGTCAAAGTTTTAGATCCATGCTGAATTTTTGCAAACTCCTACGGAAGTAGAAGCACAGCTGTGCTTTCTTCTCAACTGCACTTATTTGCTGGGCCCAAGACAGGTCCTCTGAAATAATAACACAAAGGAGTTTAAAGTGGCTGACTCACTTCACCTCTGATGAAGACTGGCCCATGGACCTCTGGTTTCCTTCTCCTGAAGTCAATAATCAGCTCCTTGGTCTTGCACACATTGAGTAAGAGTTGTTGTTACGGCACCACAGCCACATTTTCAGTCTCCCTCCTATATGTTGATTCATCACCACCTTTGATTCTGCCTATGACAGTGGTGTCATCTATGAACTTCACCTAGTTAATCCTCCTTCCCCCCCTTCCCTCCGCGCCTTTTTCTTTTGGCGTCTGACATCTTCCCCCTTCCTTTCCAGTCCTGAAGAAGGGTCTCGGCAAGAAATGTAGATTGTTCATTCATTTCCATAGATGCTGCCTGACCTGCTGAGGTCCTGCAGCTTTTTGTGGGTGTTGCTTTAGATTTCCAGCATCTGTGGAATTTCTTGTGTTCATGACTTGTCATAAGCTTCTTTTTTTTGTTTTGTTCTCTGTGATCCTTGAGGGGACCTAGAACTGGGAGCTTGAGACTGAGCCCACTCCTCCACCACCTACCCGCAACGCCCCCCCCCCCCCACCCCCAGACACCCTGATATATGAGTATATATCTAAACTTTCACAATCTTTTTTAAATGCCCCCTGCTGGTTGGACTCTGCTTAACCTCTCTTCTGTTAATCTTATCTCAACCTCGTAAATTTGGTATTGCCCCAATTTATATATTTTACTCAAAATTAAGGAACAGCAAATGTTGGGAATTTGACATAAAAACAGAAAATGTTATAAGTACTCAGCAGTTTAGGCAGCATCAACATGTTGTGAAATGGAATTAACTGATGAAAGGTCACTGATGTAAAATATTAATACTATTCCAATCTTCATGGAACTTGTGCAACCTGCTAATTATTTCTGAATTTTATTTTATACCTTTAGCTCCTTGTCTGTCTATTTCCTTCTCACCAACCATGTTAAGTATAACTGCCTCCAACATATTGTCCCACTTCTACCCTTGTCCCTTGCCCAGCTTCATTACCCTAAATTAAATTAATTTAAATCTAGTACAGCATTTTTCTAGGTGGGCTTGCTATGCATGGATTTTTTAAAAAGCCCTCTTGAATGTATTTTGAGAATTTTGTACTCCTTTCCTTTGACTCTGGAACTGTCCTAATTTTAAAATCATAGAGTACTACAGCACAGAAACAGGCACTTTGGCTCATCCAATACATGCCGAACTATTATTCTGCCTTGTCCTATTGACCTACACACAGAACATAGCCCTCCAATAGAGTCACAGAGAATTACAATTTACAATCACTTGTAAATGCTCTGTTATTTCTTGCATTTCTCAGAAGCAATATACTTCAAATTGGACAGTGACCAACAGGATATAAGTGTTATTTATTTGACAGGCAAAAGACAGCAAATTCAAACCAGTTTAAGATTATGTATATTTGGGAAAATGTGTTGTTCGCAATTTATGTTTCATTCCCCCCCAAAAGCAGGTCTAAAAAGAATCCTTCCATCTGGATTGACAAAAAATAATGTTCTGCATGAATTAACCTGAATTAGTTAGCAATGTGAACAATGAAACCCAAATGACCCAACCACAGTTTAATTCCAGTCTAAATATATGCCAGTGGCAGAATCCATGAAATAAATTAGAATTGATTTGTAATGGCTCAGGTATCTTATCAGGTGAAGAAAGACATAACTGTGCCCCGTCAAAGGCTAACAAGGTCAATATGTAACAGCAAAATCAATCTGCATTGATTGCGATTTGTTTTACTTTGCAATGTCACAGTTACTACCAGATGCCATTTGGTTGAGGAAAAGTAGAATTTCCAAGATTTTCTGATACATTTTTCATTCTCATGTTATGGATAATCTTAAGCAGTTATAAAGTAAAAGTAACTATCACAAATGTCGACAATATGAACATCTAAACATTCAGTTTTTCAGAAAGTTTGGTTTTATGATTTCCAAATATATGTTGTAATGGTTTTCATTTCTAAATATAGAACTTGAATTTTTTTTTAAATCATGGGTTGATGAACATTTTTGAGCATTCAGCTCTGGAAAATTTATGAACAATGAGTTTGTACAAATTATGTAGGTGATGATTTGGGAAAGATATAATTTTAATAATCTTAGAAAGAATAAGTAACTACTTATTACTTACCTTCTATTGCAAGCATAGCTCGTAGTTCTCTATTTAGCAGCTCAAAGCGTCTCTCAAGATCATGCTCTTTTTCCCTAGGCAAGTCAAAAAAGTTCATCAATACAACAATTAACAAATCATTACTGACTCAAAGCAATCTTTAAGATATATTGATTAGCACGACTGACCATTGTCTTCTCTCAAACCTTTAATCTACTCCAAATGAATGATACACAAAACCTTCATTGATAGTGTTAATTATGGTAAATTTTTAAAATAGTATGTTAAACAACATTCAACATGAAATCATTTGTATTGGTGGAGATTATATTCAACTAAACAGAAAGATGACATGATGTGATTTAACATTTTTCTTGACTATAAATTCTATAAGGTTGTGGAATAAAGTTGCAGAACCTGGGCCTCTGTACCTCCCTCTGCAACTGGATCCTTGACTTCCTAACCAGAAGACCACAATCTGTGCGGATTGGTGACAACATATCCTCCTCGCTGATGACCAACACTGGCGCACCTCAGGGGTGTGTGCTTTGCCCACTGCTCTACTCTCTGATTACACATGACTGTGTGGCTAGGCATAGCTCAAATACCATCTATAAATTTGCTGACAATACAACCATTGTTGGTAGAAAATCAGGTGGTGATGGGAGGGTGTACAGGAGTGAGATATGCCAACTAGTGGAGTGGTGCCGCAGCAACAACCTGGCACTCAACATCAGTAAGACAAAAGAGCTGACTGTGGACTTCAGGAAGGGTAAGAGGAAGGAACACATACCAATCCTCATACAGGGATCAGAAGAAGAGAGAGTGAGCAGTTTCAAACTCCTGGGTGTCAAGATCTCTGAGGATCTAACCTGGTCCCAACATATTGATGTAGTTATAAAGAAGGCAAGACAATGGCTATACTTCATTAGGAGTTTGAAGAGATTTGGCACGTCAACAAACACACTGAAAAACTTCTATAGTTGTACCGTGGACAGCATTCTGATAGGCTGCATCACTGTCTGGTATGGAAGGGCTACTGCACGGGACCGAAAGAAGCTGCAGAAGATTGTAAATCTAGTCAGCTCCATCTTGGGTATGAGCCTACGAAGTACCCAGGACATCTTCAGGGAGCGGCGTCTCAGAAAGGCAGCATCCATTATTAAGGACCTCCAGAAACCAGGGCATGCCCTTTTCTCACTGTTACCATTAGGTAGGAGGTACAGAAACCTGAAGGAACACACTCAGCGATTCAGGAACAGCTTCTTCCCCTCTGCCATCCAATTCCTAAATGGACATTGAATCCTTGGATACTACCTCCTTTTTCTTTTAATATACAGTATTTCTGTTTTTGCACATTTAAAAAATCTATTCAATATACATATACCATAATTGATTTACTTATTTATTATCCTATTTAATTTTATTTACTATTACTATTATTTTTTTCCCTCTGCTAGTTTATGTATTGCATTGAACTGCTACTGCTAAGTTAACAAATGTCACATCACATGCCAGTGATAATAAACCTGATTCTGATTCTGGATGTTAGAAACACACCAGGCTCCCATTTTGAAACTGGGGAGGTAAAATAGAGAAACCTAAGAGTATCAGGCAGTAGGGATTATGACATGGCAAGGCTTGGGTTGTAAAATTCTGATTATTACAGACAATTTTAATTTTGTTTCTTGAGTATGAGAGCATTCCCAATTTGAGAGCAAAATGTAAATCTTTGAAGAAGATGGGAATATACTGTGTGCAGTAGCTAATGGCACCACCAGCAATTCTTTAAGGAAGACTTCATCACTTTGAAGTGATGAAGAACAGCAAGGAAAGAACTTCTTTTTCCATTATTCTTTACAAAATAGCAGAAAGCCATATTTGTACCTTCACCAACTTACTTGATACAGATACATCTGTCCACAATAGCAATAGTTTTAGTGACCAGTTCATGATGGGGGAAAAAAGGGTAATCTGCACAATGACAATATTTCCATCACACTTACAAAACGCCAAATTAAATCAAAAAGGGAAAAGCATTAAACATAGCCCAATTTCCAATAAAGGAAAAACCTGCAAGAATGTCGAGGATCCCCCAGGAAGCTCAAAATATCATTATATTCTTTTCACTTTACAAATATGTGAAGGGCTGATTCTTTACTAGGGCAATCCAAAGTGAATGAAGACCTGCAGACTTGACTTTCCAACTACTTAGAAGAATAATGAAATATCAGAGCTGTATAGGCAGAATCTTCCCAGCATCAATGCCAGCTTGCACTGGTCCTAATTACATCCCAACAGTGATACACTAATCAACTCTGGTATGCTGTAATATATTTGTTATTCAATAATTACAACATGAATTTCATAAATCTAAATCCTGGACTATAAAAGACATGAAATTAAATATAGATTTTCACAAATGTACAGTTGCATAATATTGGGTGCTTCTATTCTGAGGCCCTACGGCAAAGAATTATTTTTTAATCAAAGTTAATTTTCATTCATCTCTTTTAAGCCTTCATGCAATTTAACAAAATTATGATATTTTGAAACTGAGTGCTATGGTTTACCCATGGTGATATTTTACAAATATGCAGAGTAAACTGCATGTTTCATTTTTCTTATATGCTTTAAATGATATTAGATTAATAAAAGTAGTCCTGTTTAGATGGCTTAAAAGTAATTAAATATACCTGCAATGATACCATGAAATTAATTCCACACTCTTCCCCCCACTATATAATTTTAACAATAGGTCATGCTTGTAAATTTTGATGGGTAAACTGCACAACGATTGGCCTTTCAGCTGTCTGAATTTGAAAGAATAACATATAATACACTTCATATAAGATATTTCACAAAGAAAAACAATTAAACAATGCCAAAAGAAGACAGAACAGTTACGAGGTTGGACAAAGATTTGATCAAAAAGATGGCTTTAAATCCATTTTCCACTATTTTTCCTTTCAACCACCAGCACATTGCAACAAGATAACTGCACTTTCCAAATTCACCATCTAACTTGGAATTGAATCATGAAAAAGTAATGAACATTTAGCACAGACAAATTGTTTTAGGGGTAAGGAAGAGAACAGCCCTAGTGACACAGAATGTAATGTAAGGACAGCAGTGAGAATGATTTCCGTCCAGAAGAATTGGAAGTATATGGACATTAGGAACAAAAGCATTGGTAGGAGTGGTTTATAGGCATTCTGAAAAAAAAATCACAGTTCAAGAGAGAACAGACAAACACATAAAAAGATAGGAAAGATAATATAATGATCATTAGGTACCTTAATATTCCTATAGACTGGGTAAATCAAGTTGTGAAAGTGGTGTGGAAGAATGGAATAGATTTGGGTCAGATTTCATGAATCCAGTTAGGGACCAAGTTGTCCTTATCCTATGCAATGAGATACAGATTTAATTTGCAAATCACTGTTTAGGATTGTCTGAGGAAAAGTGATAGACGTTGCATGTACTTCTAAAGATCAATCAGAAACTGGAATTTGGAACTTAAATAAACTTTACAAAGTAAAGTAGCATTGATTGAGGTACAATGGATAATCAGAGTTAAAGGTTTACCAATTGATTAACAACAATAAGAATTTAAGAAAATATACCAAAAATACACAAAATGAAGATTGATCTGTTCCTTTCTTGCTGCAGGAGGAAACTGTTACATTGAAAGAAATGTTAAGACTGAGAATGGGATAAGACTAGGAAGTATCAAAAAATATTTTTAAGATTAAGAAAAGAATATATATTATGAGAGCAAATGACTAAGAATGGTCTATAGGTCTACAGTGGTCTACACTGGACCATGTTGACAACAGCAATACTTGTGTCAGGCTGCTATTTATCAATTTACAACTCAGTATTCAACATCATCATCCCTCAATACTGATCAGTAATCTGGGCCTCCGTACCTCCCTCTGCAATTGGATTCTTGACTTCCTCAAAGGGAGATAACATCAATGCAGATCAGAAATAACATCTCCTCCCCACTGACAATCAACACAGGTGCACCTTAAAGATATGTGCTTTGCCCGCTGCTCTACTCTTTCTATGCTTATGACTGTATGGCTACGCACAGCTCAAGTGCCATCTATAAATTTGCCAATGACACTGCTTTTGTTGGCAGAATTTCAGATGGTGACAATGTGGTGTAACAGATAGGCTGGTCAAGTGGTGTCATAACAACATCAGTAAAACCAAGGAATTCACCGTGGACTTCAGAAAATTGAAGTCAAGAGAACATACACCAATTGTAATTGGGGGGGGTGGTGTCAGAGTTGGAGAAGATGAGCAGTTTCAACATCAACATCTCAGACGGTCTATCCTGGGCCCACCATATTGATGCAATCATGTTGAAGGAATGCCAACAGTTATACTTCTTTAGGAGCCTGAGGAGATCTGGTATGTCACCAAGCAATCGCGCAAATTTCTACAGATATATGTTGGGGAGTATTCTGACTGGTTGCATCATTGTCTGGTATGCACAGGATTGTAAGAGGCCTGTTCCATTACAGGCACAAGCCTCCCAACCATTGAGGACATCTTCAAAAGGCTCAAGAGAGTGACATCCATCATTAAGAACCTTTACCATTCAGGAGATACAGGAACCTGAAGATCCAGACTCAACAGCTGCCATCAGATTTATGAATGGTCCATGAACTCATGAGTTCTACCTTGCTATTCTTCTTTTGCGATTTTTTAAAATTTTAACATATGGTAATTTCGAATAAGCTCTTCCCGGGCTTCCAGCGGGTACAGGTATTGATTTGTCCCTCCTGATTGGTTAGTCCTTATCCAATCAGTTTTCTGTTCTCCCAACTTGTTTACAATTGAATTGTAGTTTTTGACAATTGATCCATTTTTAAAAAAATGGTAATTTGTTATGCCTCCACTGCTGCAACTAAACAATAAACTTCACGACTTACGTTAGTGATAATAAATTTGATTCTGATTCTGAAGAACGGTAAAATAGATGGTAAAATCTTTTAAAGCTATTCTAAAAAAGTGCAATCTCCCTCATTTCTGGAACAGTCCCAGCATATTGGAAGGATCAAATTTATTATTGCTATGGAAGGAAAGAGGGGAGAGTGAAATAGAGAACCAGAAGTCTACTGTCACCAAAATACTTGAATACGTCATTTAGAATTGATAATCATTCATATTATGAAATGGAGTCAACGCAGCTTAACGTTATCCAGCTTTGCCTCAGCACGGTTTCACATGCCTGCTGATAATCCTCAGTTTATTCTGTCTCCATCATTGGCTAGCCTTCCAAGCAGGTGTTAGGGTACAACTAAATAAAACATTATTCAGGCTACTGACCGTGTGCAGTTCTGGTTGCCACACTATTGGAATGAAGCAATTGCACTGGAGAAAATACAAAGGTGATTCACCAGGATGTTTCCTGGAATAGAGTGTTTCAGCTTTGATGACAGATTGGATGGGCTGGATTTGTTTTCCCTGAAGCAGAGAAGACTGAGGGGGAACCTGACTAAGGTATACAAAATTATGATGGGAATAGATAAGGTTATTAATACAATTTTTTCCCTTAGTAGAGGTGCCTACAGCTTTACGATAAGGGATAGGGAAATTTAGAGGATATTTGATATGGTCATTTTTTACTCGGGGATAGTTGAAATCTGAAATGTACTCTCTTACAGGTTGGTGGAGGCAAGTACTCTCATAACATTTATGTAGTATTTAGATGAGCACTTGAAGCAGCTTGGTATAGGGAGGCTATGAACTGAATGCTGGAAAATTGGATTAGTATGGACAGGTACTTGATGGCTAGCACAGACATGGTATGGGCATGGAACCTGTGATTCTTTTACCAGTCTGTCTGTCAAATAGAGAATCATGAATGAGATGTAGCTTCCCTCAGCAATTTTCCCTTGTCATACACAAATAACAACACACTTAAAACAGTTGAAAACAGTCCAGGGTAAAATGCTCCAGGGTACAGAATAAGTGATTTATTGAACAAAATTTGCACTGAGTGATACACGGAGAGACAAGCAGAGGTGAACAAAAGTTTGTTTGAACAAACAAGCTTTATGGAGAGCCTTACAGAAGAAAAGACAGGTGGACAAGTGAAGAGACACAGGGAGAGAATTTCAAACATACAGGTTAGCAGATGATAGCATGGCTGTCAATGCTGAGTGATTAAAACTTGGCACGCACTAGAGGCCAGAACTGAAGGGTTGTCGGGCTGGAGGGGATTACAGAGATAAGAAGTGAGTGAAGCTAATAAGAGATTTTGAAAACGAGGATGAGAATTTTAAAATCAAGGCCAAAGTCAACTGGAAGCCAATGTAGGCCAGAAAGCACAAATAAGAGGTTAACAGAACCTGATACAAATTAGGTCAGAGGCAGCAGGTTCGGATGACTTCTAGATTACAATGCATAGGATGTGGGAGGTCTATGAGAAGTTAGAGAAAGAAGTTACAGGAGCAAGGCAGAGGAGCTGAGAACATCCAATCAGTTGCCTCTTCATCTTCTTTCCCTGCCTATTAGTTATCCAACTGAGTCAAATGTTGGCAGTCAGTGTAGCTGAATGAATATATGGCTTAAGGGGTCAACTCAAAACTACCTTGGAGCGCTGCCAGAAAAGGAAATCTGCAATAGCTTGGGTTTGTACCTTTGGTTGAGAATAATGACTTTAATCTTCTCAATACTCAGTTGGAAAAAATCTGCTAGTTTATTTATGAAACTTAAATAAGCAATGCGATGACTTAGAGACACTGGAGGAGTCCAGAGAATTGATATTGAGATAAAGCTGGCTGTCAGATCGACAAAGAACATGACACACTGCTTTTAGATGATGTTGCTGTAGATGAGAATTAAGAGGTGGGGAGGGTGTTAAAAACTTTAAGGATACCAAAAGATAACAACAGTTACGAAGAGAAGTCTTCTGATCTGCTGACTGCAACTGGAATAGATAGGACAAGGGGATTGAGATCCCACCAACTGGCTCAATGCTGGAGAGACTTTGGAGGAGAAAGAAGATACAAGAGAAAAAACAAGTTATTAGAAGGGCTGGAATGTGAAGGCAAAGGAGAGAAATAGCAGAGGCTGCTGGTCAGATGGACTCTAACTTATTAAGTTTTGCTAGCTTCTCATGATTATTGTGGATTGGTCTAGATGAGCCAAAGGGGTGGTGTTATATAACACTGTTTATAGTTAAAAAGAGCAGAAGCCTCCAATTACCACAAGCTATTGAAAATATTCTGCTCTTTAAATACTTGGTCTTCTACTTGTTAAGCTCCAGCTGTTCAATTCCTCAGAATTTATGTACCTCTACCCCTCCCCCTACCCTAGGAAGTATTTTCCTCATTTCTGTCCCAAGTTATATTCCTCAGTAATATTGACACTTCTGAATGCTACCAGGTTCCCCTTTCTCCCTTATTTCCTGCTATATGACTCTTCTTTATCAACGTACTGAAGGAAATTTTAGGATATTTAACTTGGCGCATGAGGAAAAATCCAAGTAACTGTTTATACTCCCTTGATGTACTCTCGTGGAAATACAAATCCATAACCATAGACCAACATATTTATTCTATTAACTATTTTCTCATTCTCTTTAAATAGAGAAATCAAATATTGGAGGAAAATTTAATGCATTATAAACTTACTGATCTATCAGGAATTAATTATTCATATGTACATTTATGTGGTAATGCATAACTACATTACTGAGTTATGCCAAAATGTTATTTTGAATTTCAGAATTCTGAGGTAACTATTACTATCAAAGTGAAAAGTGGACAATTAAATCTGACAAAGTAAATAATATTTGTCAAATCTTCAGTGCACTTACAGAAGTGAAAGTTGGTTTTGACGTCTTATCAGGGCATTCTTCTTGTTCACCAACACGAACCACTCTTGCATCATTGCTTCCTCCTTCTCTTTATTGTTCCCTGAAAAACAGAAAGCAGAGTTATATCAAAGGCTTCAACCCAGAACTGGAAGTAAATCAAAAGAGAGCAGGTATTTTATTTTAATAGTTAACTTCAGCAACTATTAAAATAAAATTCCTGCTCTCTTACGAGTATTTGTCAATTACCAAGATATTTTAAATATTGCGGGTATGAATAATAGTTTGACTTCTGTGACATTTACATTGCTTGTATTTCACTTGATTTGCATTGCTTTACCTTCATTTCTTGCCACTTACATTTTCTCCATGTTCTTAGATACAGCAAAGAAGGATGTTCATGAATATAGATATTTCAGTGGCTTACTCTGACTGGGTTAGTTCTCAATCACCATATTATATATTCCAGCCCATCTTACACCTACAGCTAGTGCCTGAATTTTATTTCTATTTAGGAATAAAATTTCCCAAACTCATCAGCTTTTGAGATACTTCACTTTTGTTCTTTTTTCCATCTTCAGTGATGTTCTTCCCTTCCACATGTACGATATCATTATAGCTCTGTAGATACTATACAAAAGTAGGCAAAATTCACGTGGACCTTTGGTAGCAAATGTTGAAAATTATCTGGCTATCAAGATGGAAATATTACAATGCTTAATCCTACTCCCACTGATGTCCACATGTAAGTGAGATATCCAAGAGGAATTTCTGGTTAACCTATGCCCTTTACAACCAAGTGCCATTGAGAGCCAATTTCAGCAAAAGCTGCAGAGATAAGAAGAGGTAAAATGTTACTTTTTCTCATTTATATTTTCCCATTTTTTGATACACTCCTGATTAAGTGTCAGAGGGCTGAAATGTTGACATAGATCCTGCCTAGCTTTGCTGTTTTTCCAGAGTTTTCAGTTTTGTTTTAAATGTCCAGCATCTTTGATTTTCATTTAATCAAATTAGAGCTTACATTGTACCAGGTTGTTCACCTTCAATGTGGCTTGTACAGAGTTTACATGTTCTCTTAATGACCTGTATTGGGCTCCTTCCATGCCCAAAGATGTATTGGTAAGTTAATGGGTTGCTGTAAATGACCTCTCAGGGTTGATGAATGACCAAGAGAATCAAGGAGAAAATAATTGGCATGTGTGAGAGAGAATAAAGTTGCAGAAGGACAGGAAAATGTGGGACAAATGATTCTACTACCTAGACAGTCAGCATAGTCCGAACAGCTGAATGTATTGTAGGCATACAAAACTGCTGGAAATACTCAGCAGCGTATTCAGCATTTGTGGAGATTGAAACAAAACTAGTATTTCAGGTGGATGATCTTTCATTAGAACTGGGAAAAGTGACAAAACAAGTATGATTTAGAGTCATGGGAGGAGCAGAAGCATCAAGACCAAGGCAATCCAGGATGTGACATAAATTATGTTTCTTCTGTCCAGGAGGAGAGAGGACATTGAAGGTTTGTTAACATAGAACATAACAGCACAGTACAGGCCCTTTGGCCCGTGATGTTCTGCCAACCTTTTAACCTACTCTCTGGGGCCCATGGACCCTTTGCTTAATTATGTACCCCTTCCCCTCCCACCAACCAAGACTCTGTCCTACAATGCTGTGCAGGGCCCTGCCACTCACTCTATGCTGTACCTTGGTTTAATTTTCCAAAATTAATCACTTTGCACTTGTCTGAGTTAAATTCCATCTGCAATTCCTTTGCCCCACTTTTCCAGTCGCTCTTTAACATATTATAATATTAGACTACTTCTTCACTATCTAAGATCACAAAGAGCACCTGAAGAATTCCCAAATACTTTGGATTTGTAGGAAATTGGGAAGTTGTCCTATAGCATAAAAAAGGTTGTGAACCCCTGATCTAACCCTTTACTCCTACATAGTCCTCCTTTTTTCTATCCCCCATATGCCTATCTAAAAGTTCTTAAATGTCTCTAATGTATTTGCCTCTATCGATGCCCCTGGCAGGCCTTCCACCCACCCACCACTCTCTGTGTAAAAACCTACCTCCCCCTATGCTCTCCTCCAATCACCTTAAAACCTCACATTAACCATTTCTGCCTTGGGAAAAGGTCTCTGGATACCCACTCGATCTAGGCCTCTTATGATCTTACATGCCTCTATCAAGTCACCGCCAATCCTTGCTCGCTCCAGTAATTGATCTAACTGGAGAGGAATCATTTGAGGAAAATGAATAAGGACAGAAAGGGAATTTTTAAAAAATCAGTGCTAGAACAGCCATTGGAGAAATATGAAATAAAAGGAGATTATATTCAGATTGTACTTGTGGAGAAAGAAAAATCGAGTTAACATTTCAGGTTGATGACATTTTACATCTCAATTTTAACATTGCCTTTTTTCATTCTAACCTATTGCTTCTGAAATTACGGCACTCCACTCACTAAAGACTAACACCAGAACTGACAAAGGTGGTGATGCTCTGTGGGAATTGACTTCCACCTCATACGAGGCTGAATGCCGGTTCTCAGATAGTTCCCACTGAACCAGGACCAAACAACTGAACATCAGATTGCTGTCTCTCAGACAGGTACTGACCTGATTTCTTCTGGAGATCTTCTCAACAAAGTCCACAGCCTCACAGTTCCCAAATCTTGTATCACCTACTCCCCAATATCCATAACCCAAACTAATGCAACAGTTCTCCAAACAAAATGATTTCTTCCTTCCTTGACTCCTTTTCCTCCCTTGTTCGGTCTTTTCTCTTTAAATCCATGACACCTTATATATCCTTTGCCACTGTGATGGTTTCCAGTTTTCAGATTTCAGTGCCTTTCTCTTCTTCCTATCTAGTCCCTTTCCACCATCAACTTTCTTCACCTGGTGAACTTGTTCTTACTTCTCAACAACTTCCCAATTTCCTACAAATCAGAAGTATTTGGGAATTCTTCATGAACTTTGATAGTAAAGTGATAGTGAAGAAGTTTTCTAATGTTAAAGATTAACTGTGAAGGTGGGCAAAGGAATAGTAGATGGAATTCAACTCAAAGTGATTAATTTTGGGAAATTAAACCAAGGCACAGCATAAAGTGAATGGCAGGGCCCTGTGTAGTGTTGTTGAACAGAGAGTCATGGGGTGGGAGGGGGGAATACATAATTCCCAGAATCTAACAATACAGAAACATGGTTGGCAAAGGAGGCATACGGCATGCTTGCCTTCATTGGCTGAAGCACTGATTACAAAAGTTGAGAAATCATGTTATAGTTGTATAAAATGTGAGTAAGTCTGCAGCTGTTTGCCACTCTACAGAAAAGATACGGCTAAATTGGAGAACGTGCAGAAATGATTCACAAGGATGTTGCTTGGATTGGAGAGGTTGAGTTATGAGAAAAATTGAATAGGCTTGGTCTGTTTTTCCGAGTGCAAAGAAGGCTGAGAGGTGACAAGATTGAAGAATATAAAATTATGAGAGGCACAGATAGGGCACATAGCTAGTATCTATTACCCATGATTTGGACAACTGTGTAGATGAGATCAGCAGTGAGATCCAATGGCCAAGAAGGCAGTTCTGTTTGGGGAGAGTGAAGGGCATGGCAAGACACAGAAGTAGTCATGGTCATCTACTGCAAGCCAGGAAGAACTCAGTTTGTGACGTCTACTTGTATCATTGGACCTGGACTTTTGAGGTCGAGAGAGTGGAAATGCCCCACCGCAACAGCTTTTCCAGTTTAAAAACTCTCCCACGCAAGTCCCCTATCATTGTTGGATACAATGGAAAAGCGCTACCACATTACCCTTGTAGGGATGTCTAGTACTAGAGGACATACTGTAGGTTTAAGGTGAAAGGGAGATTTAAAGGGGATCTAAAATAACTTGCACACAAAAAGTAATTAATATTTGAAAGTAGTTGCCAGAGGAGGATGTGAAGGCATGAACAGTAACAGTATTTAAGAAATACCCGGACAGAAACTTGAATGAGCAGGATAGAGAGGAATATGGAATTAATGCAGGCAAATGGGATTTGTATACGTAGATATGATGGTTGGCATAGATGCTGTACATCTCTATGACTCTATTGTGTTTTATGGATTCTGTTTATTTCCATCCTGTCTGAGATCTTCCCTTGATCTTCTCTTCTCTGCAACTTAAAACATGTTTGATTTCTCATCTTTACATTAGATTACAGACCTGGAGCAGCAAAAGGCTACTCAGCCATTTAATCAGCTCATGGTTGATTTGACTGTAAACCTAACTCTAAACTTTCTGCCATTCATCAGTAACCTTTCATCCCTTTGCTTATCAGAAATCTCTATAACTGCCTGAAAAGTATCCAAAGACTCTGAGTTCACTTCCTTTTGAGGAAGAGAATGAAAGACTGACAATCCACTGAGGCAAAAAAAAATTACAATGCATTCTGTCTTGAATAAGTAAGCTCTAATCTTTGAACAGTGATTTCCAAGTTCTAGGTTCTCACACTAGATACCTTCCAAGACTCCTCGGAATCTTAGGTTTCAATCCAGCCCTGCTCACTCTTCTAAGCTCCAGTGAAAAGAGCATAACCTGTCTAAACTCTCTTCATACCTTGCCCATTCCAGATACTAGTTAAGTTAGCTTTGCCTGAGCCACTTCCATAGTTCTTGCACCTTCCTTAAAACAGACGTCAGTGGTGTACTCAGTGGTTCAGATCTACTTTTACCAATGTTCCAAATAACTAAAGCCTAGCTACTTTTGCATTCAATTCCTCTCCAATTAAAAATAAAATTCTGTAATAGATTTTCTAATGATTTGCAAGAACTACATACAAGCTTTTTGTGAATC
This sequence comes from Hemitrygon akajei, assembly GCF_048418815.1. Lineage (NCBI taxonomy): Eukaryota > Metazoa > Chordata > Chondrichthyes > Myliobatiformes > Dasyatidae > Hemitrygon > Hemitrygon akajei. The sequence continues at coordinate 72,092,019 of NC_133130.1, read as the reverse complement.
ATACTTTTTCTGACCTCTCATGAGAAGGTAATTGATGAAAGATTAATGATCTGAAACATTAACTTTATTTCTCTCTCCACAGATGCTGTCCAACCTAATGAACATTTTCAGTGTTCCACTTTGACATAATATTGTCCTTCTGTTTATTTTAATCTTTGCCTGTACACAATACAGTACTGTGCAAAAGTCTTAGACACAAATATATCGCTAGGGTGCATAAGACTTTTGAAAGTCAAGCTTCAATGCAACTGAACAGGTTGATATTCATCATTAATGTTTGTTAAACTGGAGAATAAAATGTGTTTTATACTCCAATATAAAATGAAGTAAAACAAAAAATGGAAAAATATTCCATTCTAGAGTCCAGTAAATTTATTCATGTAAAAGAAAATGTCCTACCATGATTCCACCATTAATGTCAATTTCTCACAGGAGCATTCCTTACAAATATAGGATAGACACAAAGCAATTTTTTCCTGCAAGAAACTGTATACACTAGCTCTATGCTTACAGCATATACAATATATTCTGATACTGCCAATCTATGTGAAAATGCAGGGTTTTTTTTTAATGAGCTACTGCCCACCAAAGATAACCAAAGACATTTCACCTTTCATGATGACAACTCCATCCAATCCATTTCAAGTCAAATCCATAATCTTGCTAATGAAAGGTACACCTTCTAATATACTGCCCTGGACAGTCATCCTACCAGTATCAGGAGAAAAGTGTAAAATGAACAGTGGCCAGAGATCGGAAGTGAGAAAAGTGACTCACACAGGTCAGCGAGTATGCATTAAAAAGCAGCGCTTCATGGGGGTTTTGGCATTTGAACAGCAGCCAATCAGAGATTGGGATTCATTAGAGAGGGCAAATTAAAATAAGGCAGGGGCAAGCGGCGCAACCGTTGTTGGAGTGGTGATTTGATGCTTTAACTCTTTGAGGTTTCATCGAGAAGAGGCTTGAGTGAAAGAAGGCGAAAAGCTGTAGACAGATTTTTTTTCAGTTTCTTTGTTGTTTCCTTATTTATATTTGCACAGTTAGAGCAGTAAGGATGCTAGGCAGGATGCTCCTCTTGCAGGATGTGAGCAGGTAGGGAGAACTCCAGTACCCCTAAGTTAAAGGACAGGACCTCCAAGGCTGTAATCTCAGGATTGCTACCTGTAGCACATACTAGTGAGGCCAGAAATAAGAAAATCATGCAGTTTAACATGTGGCTAAGGAGTTGGTGTAGGAGGGAGGGCTTCATATTTTTGGATCATTGGGCTTTCTTCAAGTGAAGGTGGGACCTGCACCACCTTAACTGGAGAGGCACGAATATCCTGGTGGGAAGGTTAGCTCGTACTGCATGAGGGGAGTGGGGGAGGGGTGTTTAAACTAGAGTTGCAGGGGGATGGGAACCAGAGTGTCAGAACAGATAATGCAGTGGTTGTGAAGACATGTTGTTAAGACCTCAGACAAAGTGAGGAATCAAAAGGTTTAGCACAGTGGGACTAATGTCTCGAGTTGTGTAAATTTCAATGCAAGACGTATTGTAGGAGCTCAGGACAAGGATCAACACATGGATTTATGATATTGTAGCCATTAGTGAAACTTGATTGCAAGAGGGGCAGGACTGGCAGCTCAATACTCTGAGTTTCTGTTGTTTGAGATGTGATAAGAGCGGGAGGGATTAAATGAGAGGTGGTGTTACCACTCAGCAAAAATGTCATGGCAGTACTCAGTCAGGACAGACTGGGGAACTCGTCTAGTGACGCTTTATGGTTGGAACTGAGAATTAAGAAAGGTATGACCATGTTAATGGGGTATATTATAGCCCTCACCACACTCAACAGAATTTAGGAGAACAAATTTGTAGAAAGGTTGCAAACCGTTGCAAGAAACACAAGGTTGTGATAGTAGGTGATTTTAACTTTCCATATAGTGACTGGGATTCCCATACTGTAAGAGGACTAGATGAGATAGACTTTGTCAAATGTGATTAGAATAGTTTCCTTCATCAGTACATAGAAGAGCCAACGAGACAGTGTACAACATTTGATATGCTATTAGGAAGTGAGAAGGTGACAGAAGTTTGTGTAGGGGAACACTTTACATCTAGTGATCATAATGCAATTAGTTTCAAGGTAATTATGGAAAAGGATAGGTCTGGTCCTCGGGTTGAGATTCTAAATTGAAGAAAGGTCAATTTTGATGGTATCTGAAGGGATCTGGCAAGTGTGGATTGGAGCAGGCTGTTTCCTGGCAAAAATGTATTTGGTAAGTGGGAGGCCTTTAAAAGTGAAATTTTGTGAGTACAGATTTTGTTTCTTCTTGTCAGAATAAAAAGCAAGGAAAACAAGTTTAGGGAACCTTGGTTTTTGAGAGATATTGAGATCTGAGTTAAGAAACAAAAGGAGGTGCATTGCAAGTATAGACAGGTAGGAACAAATAACGTACTTGAGCATAAGAAATGCAAGGGAACACAAGAAACAGATCAGGAGAGATAAAAGAAGGCATGAGATTGCTCCTAGCAGACAAGGTGAAAGAGAATCCTAAGGGCTTCTACAGGTATGTTAACATCAAAAGCATTGTAAGGGACAACATTGGTCCTCTAGAAGATCAGAATGGTAATCTATGCAGAGAGCTAAAAGAGATGGGGGAGATCTTAAATGGATTTTTTGCATCTGTATTTACTCAGGAGATGGACACAGAGGCTAGAGAAGTGAGGCAAAGCAGCAGTGAAGTCATGGACCCTATACAGATTACAGAGAAAGAGGTTTTTGTGTCTTGAGGCAAATCAGGGTGGATAAATCCCCAGGGCCTGACAGAGTGTTTCCTCAGACTCTGTGGGAGGCAAGTGCAGAAATTGCAAAGGCCCGAGCAGAGATATTTAAATCATCCTTAGCAACTGGTGAGGTAGGATTGGAAGACAGCTAAAGTTGTTCAGTTGTTTGAGAAAGGCTCTAAGAATAAACCAGGAAATTATAGGCCAGTGAGCCTGACATCAGTAGTGTTAAAGTTATTGGAAGGTGTTCTAAGGGACCAGATATATGAGTATTTGGATAGACAGGAACTGATTTGGGATAGTCAGCATTGCTTTATGTGTGGTAGGTCATGCCAACCAACTCTATAGAGTTTTTTCAAGGAAGTTACCAGAAAAGTTGTTGATGAAGGCATGGCAAGGCATTTGACAAGGTCCCACATGGGAGGTTGGTCAAGAAGGTTCAGTCACTTGGCACTCAAGATGAGGTAGTAAATTGGATTAGACATTAGCCTTGTGGGAGAAGCCAGAGAGAGGTAGAAAAAAGTTGCTTCTCTGACTGGAGGCTTGTGAGTAGTGGAGCGTCATGGGAACTGGTGCTGGGTCCATTGTTGTTTGTCATTTATATCAACGATCTGGATAATAATGTGGTTATCTGGATCAGCAAATCTGCAGATGACACCACAATTGGGGGTGTAGTGGGTGGCAAGGAAGACTATCAAAGCTTGCAGCGGGATCTGGACCTGCCGGATAAATGGGCTAAAAAATGGCAGATGGAATTTAATGCAGGCAAGTGTGAGGTGTTGCCCTACGGGAAGATCAACCAGCATAGGTCTTACACAGTGAACAGTAGGGTACTGAGGAGTGCGGTACAACAAAGGGATCTGGGAATACAGATCCATAAATCATTGAAAGTGGCATCACAGTTAGATAGGGTCATAAAGAAAGCTTTTGTTACATTGGCCTTTGGTGATTAAAGTATTGAGTACAGGAGTTGGTATAAACAAATATAAAAATGGGTATTTCTCAAATGGTGAGAGGCTGAAAGGGTTTGATGTACAGAGAAACTGGTATACAAATTGCCGGAACTTCAAATGTTATGTTGAAGTTGTATAAAACATTGGTAAGGCCTAATGTGGAGTATTGTGTGCAGTTTTGGTAACCTACTAATAGGAATGATGTAAATAAGTTTGAAAGAGTTCAAAGAAAATTTACAAGGATGTTGCTGGGACTGAAGGACCTGAGTTATAAGGAAAGACTGAACAGGTTAGAACTTTATTCCCTAGAATTAGGAAGACTGGGGGAAGATTTGATGGAGGTACATAACATTATGAGGGGTATAGATACTGTAAATGCAAACAGACTCTCTCCACTGAGGTTGGGAGGACTACAACTAGAGGCCATGGGTTATGACTGAAAGGTGAAATATTTAAGGGGAACATGAGGGGAAACTTCTTCACTCAGAAGTTTCTCTTGTGGGAAGAGAATGGAGGGCAATGGTCCGGGTGCAGCTCAATGGGACTAGACAGTTTAGACTGTTCGGCAGAGACCACAATTGGCTCAAGGGTCTGTTTCTCTGCTGCAGTTTTCTGTGACTCTAAAGCAATAAGTAAGAACATTTCCACTGGCATCAAATAAAAAGATTTCTAAGTGTGCTATGTTAAAAACACTAATTAAATTTTCATTATAACAATGAAAGCTTTTTTGCTACATTTGCTTTTTTTAAAAGGTTGAAGTGTTAAGGTTACACTGGAATTCTGAACGTAAAGCATATTTGGAACTAGTTTTGCTATTTTACATAACTATCTCCTCATTAGATTCACAGCTGTTGAATAAAGGAACTGTAACATTTTGGCAGCTATAAGACAGCTCCGTACTTTTAACAATATCACTCAGATGTTTTATACAAAGCGGAAAGACCTCAGTGGGTGAGAGAAAACGGAAAATAATCTATTTTAAATTCATTTGGTTTTTAAATGTTGAATAAATGCTTACACCTGACAATATTTTGTTTGGCCTCCCATTAGCTATTACATAGTTTAAATGGGGAAACATTCTAAATTTTCAAAATGTATCATCTGAAAATTCCATTAGCTACATAACAAAAGTTGCAAGTGATTTACTTTGAACTACAACAACCTGAACACAACCATATCAGTTTGGTGGTTAATTTGCCACTGTATACTGTATTGCTCTTAAACTGGAGAAGCAAATGTGAGTTGAGAATGTGGGGAAAAAAATTAAAATGGTGTTATTCATGCAAAATTTGTGCAAATTTGTGATTGATGGTCATTGCAGACTTGATGGGCTGAAGGGCCTGTTTAAGAACACCCTCTCTCTTTCTCTATAATCCCATTTCAACAGGAATTACACAAAATTATCAAATTAAGTCCTTTGAATGGTTTTCATCTATCGAAAAAAATAATCAAGCTGTAATAATATTTCCAAGTTAATAATAATAACCTTGATCTTTTGGTTCTGTTTGGTGGGAGACAGACAGGTTTTCATCTTGCCCACCATTACATCTGTTAAATATACCTTCTCACATGTTTATGACCATTCAGACAATTTTAATTACAACAAATCATGCAAATATATTTCTAAAGCAAATCTGGCTTGAAACTACAGTAGTTAAAGAATTATTTTGTCCAGTAAAATAAATTACATATAAAGCTTATTTTTTCTGCTTTTTCTTCTGAATCTCAATTATGCCAGAGTAACAACAACAGCTTGTATTTGTTTAGCAACTTTAACTTTTAGCAAAGCATCCCAACACACTTCACAGGAGGATTATCAAACAAAATTTGACACCAAACCAAAGAAAGAATTGTTTGGGTAGATGTCCAAATATTTGGTCAGAGGTAGGCCATAAGGAGTGCCTCACAGAGGAATGACAGAGGCCGAGAGTGGGAATTTTAGAGTTTAGTTCTTGATGAAAATAAGATTGATTAAAAGTCTGAATTTAGAGGAGCGCAAATATCTTAGATGGTTCTAGCATTGCAGGAGATTACAAACAGGGACATCAAGGGCGTGGATGGATCTGAAAACAAGGTGGCCAACAGTAAAAAATATTTTTAAATCACCAATCAAGTATAAACAGTTATGGAAGTGTTTTACAAATCACAAGCATTCTGTGCAAATCACGTATTACAACATGGTTAAACATATGCCTGCAGCTAAAACCAGAGAAAAAGATACAGAATAAAAAAAACCTAACAGACCATTAACCTAAGATGTTCTTCTCAACTGTGTAATTTTATTTTGAAGTAGAGAGGTTTGTATGACACAGATGCAAAATACGTTTGCATTGACATGAATAAAAGATCACATTTTTAAAAATATGTCACCTACATAGCAGTAAATGGAGTCATGTTATAGGAATGTCATACCAATATCAGTAGTTCAACACATCCAATAAGCAGGAACAAAAGGTAAATACCTCAGAAAAAAAACAATGGGAGTGGAGAAGGAAAGACCTGCAATTGGAAATAGTGATGGTTTTTGGTTTGCAAGACACACTCAATTAATGGAATAATCCATGTCAAAAGTATTTCAAGACCAGAATATATAAAGTGCATTTCACTATTTTAATACATTTCAATAAGTTACTAGTCCTGATGGAAATGTGTCCACATGTAGGAGCACCACACTGGAATTATCCAAACAATCCCACATGCAAAATTCTTTTAAAAGAACTAATTATTTCTTAGTTTAGAAACTGATATGTTCATTCAAGTCTTTGTTTAAAATTAAAACAGCTTACAGAAAGTAATACCAGAGATAAATTAATCCTGTTATTAGTAACTGCAATTGAAGACCTAAACAGATTTATCAAATCACAAAACTTACTAATGTCTAATCAAAACAAGGACTTCTAATTTCAACTTTAACCACTTGCTATTTAATCCAATATAATCTTATGAAGCAGAATGTAACTTAGCAAGCTTTTATATTTGTAAAAGAACATTTTGCAGATGAATGCTTTATGTTTCATTTTTGCTCAATTGTTTCTACTTCTAACGTCTAAGGGTAAGAAAGAACAAGATGGACATTGTTCGTACTGATTAAGTAAGAGCTCATTAAAGAGCTGTCAGCACCACACTTTGAATATGCATGAAGCATATAATTAGATCTAGCACTGTCACTAGAGGAGAAAATGGTAAGTACAAAGGATTGATTTAATTACGTTGAGTGGGCAATGGTGGTAGACCAGTCTTGTTAGGGAGAAAAAAGGTTGTATTCTGGCACCATAAAAAGGCAGTTTAGCTTCTGTCACAATACCTAATCTCAAGATTAGATATGAAAGCACACTGCTTTTGTTGTTTAAAACTCGTACTGTTGGTGTTTAAAAAAAACAAAAAAAACCTGTATATAACACATTTTTGCTTGTTTAACTTTCCCTTGGTACAGATGCCAACATGTGCAAAAGAAATCCAGGTAACTTATAAAACTCTATTTCCATCCCCAAACAATGATAATGCAGGAAATGATTTTATTTCAGAAAATATGAATAGCCAACCACATATATGTTTTACAGTGTCAATAGTACCGGCCCATCACCAAATTCCCATTGCTACACAGCATTTTCTTTGCATATGAAGGGATAACACAATTTAACTAATACCATCAGCTAGAACAAATACATCTTGGCAATGAGAGATAACAGCACTAATTTAATTACTCTTCCTTAATGATACATTTCCAGGTGAGAATTCTGCGAAACTGTAAATATAAAAGCAAAATGCTATCAAATATGTATCATTCAACTATAGAAAAACTCAACACTTATAACAATATTCAAATTTTTGCCTATTTTGAAAATTAACCACTGCGCCACCCACTCCCCCCGCCCCCACCATGCCAAATCCACCATTCCTTCACTGAATAGGAATGAATACAGGAATGCAATATCAATTGCCTCTAATACATCCTTTCATTTATTTAAACACTTCAAGATAATTGAGAAGAGCTAAAATTATTCTGACCTTAATGCTTTAACCTCACCTACCCAATTGTTTTTCTTGCAATATGTAATACTGTCCAACTTGGAACCACAACACCATTGTTGCCATGGTAATATCAGAAATTTCTTTGATATATTGTCTATTACCTTCAATGAATTGTATTGAAAACTGAAGTAAAATTGAAAGCAAAACAGAAGAATATGCTGTGTGAATCAAATGACAATGTGGCTTTATAATTTACTGTTGATGTTGGACCATTAAAATCATTACCTTGGAAGAGAACATTCAAATTTTAAAAATTATAATAACACTGATGATGAAAAATTACTACCTTTTTGGTACAGTCAGAAATCCAATAAATCTATGTGTCATTATAGCTTAGCAGTTTTACTGCAGTAATTTTAATTCAATTACTCTTTACTGAACATTAACTTTTGATCACCTAATAGTCTAATATAGAGAATGTCTATTGAATAAAACTGTCTAATATCATTATACAAATGCTGACAAGAAATGGTGAATGCTAAGGCCTGCTTGAGGGTTGCTTTTCTAATTTGTTGATCAGGAGAACATCATGCATCTTGTGAAAAGCAGAACACTCCAAGTAATTAATACCGTAAGAGAAACAGAGAGATCAATGACAAAAAAAATCACCTGGTAAAACTATAAAAGATTTTCTATTAAAGAGCTTTTACTTGACATAGAAAACAGTGCAGAGAAACCTGCATTTTGGCACTTATGTTCAACAGGCCCTTAAAAGCATGGAATGATGGAGACAGAAAACCTATCCTTTCTAATAATCTTGTGACAAAAGCTAAAAGACATCATCCTATTAACTACTGATCTCAATTGCTAATGCAGAGTACTTCCTGGTGCCTTTATGTAGTACATTGCTATTAAGAAACCACTAAACATTCACGGTGAATAACACAAGCTTCATTCACTCTTTACCAGCTTCCCTTGTAGTAGAACTATAAGTGGAACCAAAGGTGTCATTGATATTATGAAGTGGAAATTAATCAGAAATTTTTCTCATATTTCCGCTGTCACACTAATTTACTTTTGTATAAATTTTACCCAGTTAAAAAGTTCATAGCTAACCCCCTGTTGCAGCCTTTTTAGTTTAGAATATTCAATGAGCAAGTCAACTGAAAAGCATCAAGACTGAACACAAAAAGTGTTCGAAATTCTCATTTAGTCGTCTTTATTTTGCTAGCGCCATGTGGTCCTTGAAGATGTAGAAAACACGGGAAGCCGAGTAAAGATCAGAGCTGGCTCATTAGCATTCTGACAAAATTGGAGCGACGGAGATGTATAGTTTGCCTAGTTTGCCGTTTTGAAAGCTGCCGGTGGTAAGCTCTCTACTTCATTGTGTCTTTGTCTTTTTGGGGTTTTCAACGCAGCAGGGTGTTTGTTAGCTCTGGTTTACACACTGCATTATGGGAGGCTTTTCCTGCAAATTCAATCTATAGGTGTGTTCTCTGTTAAACTTTAAACAAGTCTCTGAATTATCAGCAAGCACTATTTTAAACAGCAAATGATCAATTTTTTTGGAAAACGGAAATTCAAAGATTGATAAATACAGATTCAGAATCATTTATATTCAACAAAAAAAGGATTAAGAAAATCTCATCACATATTGATTTTTCCTCAATTGAAATTTGACTGGAGCACTTTTTAGAAACAAAGCATACTTTAAATTACTCAACATTTTGTGAAGAATATAAATGAATACTTAAGTCCAAACTATATAGTTCCAATAGAGAGGAATTAAAAAACAGTAGGGTTCCTGTGTTGACGATTCAAATCTAAAATAAAGTTCTTCTGATAAACAAAACATCATCAATACTGTTGTCATGCAAGAACTTTACAATATAGTATTAAAACTGAGAGAGATTTTGTTGAATGAATTTATCTACTAAACCCCTGCAAATGGCTTCTGTCTTGGATGATGACCTACAAGAATATCAACAGATCATTGCCCAGAGAACTGGAAGGAGTCACCAAGCAAGCCATAATCTGCTCATTCTCAAATCACAGTTTCAAAGTTACATTTCTGAAGTTGTTTAAAAGGACTTTCTCTTCTTCACTGCCAGGACTCACTGAAATGTTGCTGTATTCAATTTATTGATAGTCTAGATAGATAGATACACTAACTTGTAATGCAAATTTGGAAAATAGCAACAGGCTATTAAAGAAACGATAGTTTTGTCTTTGACCATGGATACCTAGGCAAGTACAAAAATAAGAAAACGATGAAAAGTAATGTGTCAGATAACACTGTTAAAATACATATTCTTGTCTCATTTTCTCTTTTTATGGACACGAGTAAAAGATGTTTCAGAAATTATTAAGAATAAATTAATAATTAATTTTTGAGCTTCGATGGCTTAAAATGCATTTCTTTTCTTGCTGTCCCATTTAAATGTTCTCCTGTAACTGGGGGTTTGACGAGTGAGGCCACCCAGCTGAAAGCAACTGATGCAAAACTCAGAAGTAATCTCCCTGTTTAGCTCAGTACCATGGTTTGCCTTAACACTACCTCTATTATTTGATGGACTTAGGCAAATTTTGATTTATTTGTTGGCTTCTATCTTCAGCATACTTGCCATTTTGAGAACCTCAAAACCCAATTCCCATGTAAATACTTTTGCTTATGGCTACAATTCAATGTTACAGCTAGCCCTGCCAGTGACTCACAATGTAAACATTTTGAAATCCTTCAAAGCCAATTTAACAGAAATAATGTATTAGAATCCCACACATATTGTTTACACAATTCACTTCTATTGTATGGTATTTTGTCAAGCACTTTTTTTTCAAAAGCTGGAGACTAAACTATTAGATTAATAAAAGTGGATTAGGGGAAAATTTAATTTGAAAGCACTCCTTATCAGCCACGCAAAGAAACCAAAGAACACTTAATGACACTAATAATTTTAATTTTCTGGACAATTTTAACTATCTGATCTTAAAAGTTTAGAAGTATATTTAATTAAGGCTTAAATAACCATTTAAAAGCTCGGCTCTAAGCATTCAAAATAATAATTTTCCTGTTTTCATTGCTCCAACATTTGAAAGCAGATCAACTCACAGCCATTGATACTCATCAGAGCTACAACTTCAGCAAACACCATGCTCAAGTGAGAAACACCAGGAGCAGTCTTCCACAAAAGAAATGCCAATGTCTGTTGACAGTCCTAATTTTCTTTGCATAATTCTCCCCACCTCTCCCATTAGCTACTGACTGCTCCCTCTCCAGGATACATAGTTAAATTTACCAAGTACATTACCCAGACAATGTTTTAAATATTTGCATATAAATCAAGCTCTCTGAATCAGTATATAAATCAGAAAGAAAGGAATGGATAGCTTAAGGTTGGCCAAATTGTAACGGAGTTTTTAACATTTTTGCTGAAATTAAAACTTGTGGTGCAATTGACTCATTTCAGTTGCAACATTAATATAAATAAATGATAACTTCTTAGGGCAGTAAAAATTATGAGTGGACCAATTAAAAATCAGCAAGTGCTAGCTCCTGCCTTGACTGCCTGATACACTGATACAAAAACAATTAATATAGATTTAAATTAACATAAGATTCGATGAAAATAGAAACTATGACAAGATATTCTGTTTTGAAGGAAACTAATAATCTATTATGCTAATATTGGCTGGTTCTTGAAAAAAAGCTAATTACATGGGAAATAATGGATACAAAGAATGATTATAAGGCAGTAATCTCATCAAGGTGTTCAGATAACATCCAAATTGCAAGAGCTCTGAAAGCAGTCTCCTGAACTCTGAGATTAAATTGCAGCCTTAAAATCCCTCCTGTGTACTTTTTCTCTAAAGTATATTGGGGAGCTTGAGGTCAAACCATTTTCAACCCTATTTGGTAGTGGTAGGTGTCATGGAGGATAGAAGTAACTAATATATTCCATATAGTTAATGCCTGGTGTCATACACACTGAAAGCTTAATGACTGTAGTGTAACAACTGAAGACATGAGATGCGATTGAGGAAACAAGCATGTTCAAATTCTTTCTTTATGATAAATCACAATTACTGGGAAATAACTTTGATGCTGTCTTTGTCCTGTTTCATTTCACTTCACTATAGTATTCTAATTTCACATTCATTTCATATTTAATTTTACTAGCTTTTTCTCAAGAACCTTAAACCAAGTCATAACTTCACCTCTTATGCACATAAAGCACAAATGTGTCATTTCATTGATGCACCAGAACCAATCAATCAGATTGCACCTTTCTGAAAGCACTTCACATACAAAATGCCAGTCATCAGCACATCCCAAACTCCTATGCATTGCCATTATTTTGAAATATCAAACCCAGTCTTCCTGATCCAAGCTCACAAGACTGTTCTTTTGATTACCACTGTCATTCTGTCCACTCTTCCTCCCCATAGTCGACTGAAATTGACAGGGCAGGTTGAGAAAGGAGGCGAGTAAAGAAAATGGTAACTTGGGTTTTATAAATGATGGCTAGAATACAATAGCAAGGAAGTTATGATATACCTTCACAAAACTGATCCAGCCATAACTCGGAATATTATGTCCAATTCTGGACATTAAAAAAGATTTGAAGGCCTGAGGTAAAGTGCAGAAATGATTTATCTAAATGAGTCCAGGGATAAGAACTTCAATTTTATGTAGAAACTGAAGAAGCTTGGTTGATTTTCTTGGAACCGAAGAGCCTGTGAGGAGATATGATAGATGCATTTAAACTGATAATAAAAGGCATAAACAGAACAGATGAAAAAAAACTGCTCCAACTGGTGGAGGGGTCAAGAACTAGGAGACAAAGAATGATGGTGCTGTAAAGGAACCAGAGTTGCCATGAAGAAATCTCTTGTTTTTATTTTTATACAATGAGTGGTTTGGGTCTGGAGTACCATGCCAGGGTACTAGTGCAGGCAAATTTAATAAAAGCATTCAAAAAAGTGCTGAATAAGTCACTGAAAGGAAGGAATTTGTAGGGTTATGAATCGATTGGCAAGGGGAAGTACAGGGCTAAGTTGGACGTAGTCATTTTATATAAAGTCTGTACTTACTCAAAGGATTGATTAGCCTTCTTCTTTGCTCCAATCACGTTGGAGATCCTGTGAGTTAAACTCAAATCTGTCTTGTTTTGAATTCTTAAATTTTCCATTCTCATTGCCTACCTCAGAATCACTCACCATTTCAATTGTAGCCTTTGATGATTGTTCTTTCTGGTATTCAAAATAATAGCAATATTTGCTTCAATAAAAATGTATTCCAAATTTTTGATATCTTACACAATTTTTAAAAAAATTAGCAGTAGTAAACACATTTTAAGGATCACAAAAAGAAAAATAAATCACTGAGTTCAAAGGAAATGAACACTGAAAGCCATACGGAAGATTTAAAATTGTATTAAAACTATTAGTACATGCAGAACAATGGCAGATTATGTTAAATAGTTTTGCCCAAAATATAATAGGAAATCAGCTCTTATTAAAATGCACTTCCAAGTATATCTATCTACATTTTGATAAATTTAATCCTTTAAAAGTTTTCATCTTTTTATAACTGTAAGATATCATAAAAGAGAACTTTGTAAATAATACTTTTTTCTAATTAATTCACAACAATATGGACTAAAATCTGCAAGCAAACTGAACTGTTTAGATCTAGGAAACCTTCTCTTAAGAATGTTAATCTGATGGATCACATGCTGGCACAACATGGCATGTACATTTGCTTACTCAGTATAACAATGGAAAGTACAGGTTCATTAAAATACTTTTAATAAGCATTCTTTCTTAGTAGTAGTTTGCTAAGATGAAAATCTTTGAGAACTCAAATTAATTTTGTTTAGGAAGTAGTTTTAAATTTCCCTCAAAACTCTTGTAGATGCATCTCTAAATTTGATGACAATGCCTTCAGCATCCCTTCCACTAATCTTCTACAATCCCTTTTCATCTGATTGTTAAAGAATGTTTGAAGCCTGACACCATGTCTAAGTTGCCTAACACATTTGGGGGATGGGAAAGCTTTTCCCAGTTACATTATTTAACTTGATTTGGAATCTGAGTCAGGGGTTCAAACTCAAATTGAGTTTCTTAATATTTTGTCATAAAATATTTTAAATTGAAATTTTACAGCTGGGATTAGAACCACACAACCCCAATCACATTTGGAAAACTAGGTTGCAGAATCGTCAATAGCAATCTGTAATAAAAAGTGTAAATAAACTTCTTTCACATTAAACCTTGAGGTATTATTATAAAAAGATTAGGTGAACAATTCTTATTATATAAAAATGCTAAATAGTCAAAATGATAATACATTTGAAAACTTCTAAATGAACCACAAATCCTATCAAATGATGACAATCCAACCTTGAAAACAGTGTGTGATGTAACAAGGATTTTTTTTTGGCATCTCACAAACCAGAGTTGGAAAGGAATGGAAGATTTATTTGCTCTGAACAGACTAAATCTCAGTTGCTGAAATTATGTTAGTTCACAACATATGTTCAATGTTGAAGCCTACTGGAATGAATCTGGTCAAGAATGAAAAGAAATGGTGCTTATGGAAAGCTTAAAGCTGATCCTACATCAAGATAGAACATATAGCTGCCAGCTAAGAAACAAACTAAGAAATGCAAGATCTGCAGCAGTATCTGTTCTGATTTTTAAAATGCAGAAGTGCAAACAAATGCAGCATGATCACCACAGACATCACGGGCAGCTTCCAACAGAACTCAGAGGGTATTATGCTCAGAACACTTTTTCTTCCCTTACTGCTGAAAGATTATACTGGTTATCCCATTAAAGTTGGTAAAATGCCATTCTTATGTCTTAAAGCTGTAGCATTTGAGGTCAAGAAGTGTATGCTGCTTCTTACAAGGCTAGTGTGGATGTAATCTTCCCAAAGTTACAATAATTAATGTTAAGCTTCTTTAGCAATACGTTTCTGAAAGAACTTGCCTGATAATATACTTAGAGCCTGTCTATGCTGTTTGTATTTCTAAGCAGGAAACATTTCTATGCGCCTCACGTACTTTGGTTTAAATCTTCAGTCAGACTAGGATGAGAACGAGTGTTTCCTTGAGTTATGAAAGAAAAATAACAAAAATCATACCAGTCAATTAAAATGTATGGCAAATGAGATATAATTATTAATTCTAGAACACTTTGCTGAACTGGTGTGAATGTCAGCTTCAAAAATACTGAATATTCATATATTTATCAATTTATTTGCAGAATTTTATTTGACTTATAAAGTGAACATCTAGGGATATGATGATACATATCACATAAGCGCCAACTGGCATTCACACTATGTGCTCATATAAGATTTAAAGAAAAAGCTTTATGTTGAGAATATTTATTTTGAATTCTCTTTCACCTACTTTTCCTGCATCTCGAGACTTAGGCCAAATGAGAGGAGAGTGGAAGATACTTCATGTTATTTCATTTGAATAGTGATCACATCAAGTAAAGGAATTCTACATTTGGTGGACTTAATATATGCCTAATTACTGTCAAAATAATGCCTCTAAAAGGATGAATGGACATCCTATTGGTAAAAACATATCAACATCTACACATACTGTCATACTTCTGAGCTTCATATATGTTTGAATAAGATCTCCCCTTAATTCTGTCCATTGTACAATAAAACTCCAATAATTTGATATGCTCAGGACATGGTGGATTTTCATTAATTCCCCAATACACTTTAACTTAGTCTCCTTTTAAAAATAAGTTCTTCATCAATTTGAATTTATTTTGAAGCTCAGGAACCATGGGCGCCAGTGAGTGCAGACCCTGGTGAGACTCAACAGAATGTGGAAACTATCTGGTGAACTGGGTGACAAATCACAAGGATTTTGAGCTGGTGGTATTGTGGATTCTTAGAGTTTTACCACAGTCAAAGTCTCACTGTAAATATATTTTACGTTACCGATGCAGTGTCCTTGGATCATTGATTACTTATTTATTGTGCAATTTATCACTTGTTCATGAAGTGAAATAGCTATTTCTTTCTCTCTCTTAAACTGTGGAACTTGAATGAATTTACTGAAATATGACTGTATCTATCATGTTATGTATGAGTGGCTTCAAAGGCTCAAAAGTTAAAGGAAGGAATTTTAAAGGGAAACTGAGGGGTAAAGATTTTTTTTAACACAAAAAGGGGTTGATTTCTGTAATGTGCTGCCAGAGGAGATGGTGGATTCAGATACAATTACCATGTCTGAAGCATTTACACAGACACTTAAATATACAAGGCACAGATAAAGAGACAGTGCTTTGGGCAATGTAGATGATAAGGTCAGCAAGGATGTAGTGGGCCAAAGGGCCTGTCCTTATGCTGAACCACAAAAACTGGATATATTAGTTAATATCCTATGTGGCCTTTTGCTTAGCATCAGTTTCGAGTGATAGGTTTAGTCAGGTTTGATTGATTACTATTAATGGTACAGATGAAAATGAGCAATCCGGCTCAATCTTACTTTCCAGCTCTGTGTAAAACTTGAGGTTACAGCATATCAACTGCTCATTCAAATACAATGAGGGCTTCTGCCTTTTATCACCCTTCTAGACATCATATTCCAGACCTTCCCCATGCTTTAGCTTAAACTATGATTCTGACAACCAATTACTTTAAACCCATGTCTCCTGATTATACACAACTATTACTGGAAAAAAGGTACTTCCAGTATAACCTAGGCCACTCACTTTTCATGCCACCTCATCAACTACCTTCAGCCTCTTTTCCAAAGTAAGCAAATACAACTAATCCAATCTTTATTCACATCAAATGATCTGTCCCTAATAGCATATCTATGATATCCTCTCAATGTTCATGCAATTGCATCCTTTCACGTTCTGACTAGAGCTCTATGATATTTCCTACCTTGTTTGCATTTTCTAAATATAGCGGAAAATGAACTAGTGCTCAGTCCCACTACTCTGTGCCAGTCAAGATCCCCACCTGAGCCCATCCCATCTGCCAGCATTTGACCCATCCTCCTCTCTTCTCGCTACTACCATCGGGCAGGAGTTGCAGAAGTCCTGGGTCTTGTGCTACCAGTTCAAGAACAGTTGCTGCCCTGCAGCCATCAGTCTCCCGGACAGGCTTCACTTTCCTCAGTGCTGAACTGACTACATAGCCTGTAGACTCACTTTCAGGCACTCTGCTTTGTTATGTATGGTTATTCATGGATTCTATTGTTTTTCTTTATTTTCCTGTGGGTGCCTGCAAGAAAATGTATTTCAAGGTTGTACTTTGATAATAAATTTACTTTGAACTTGAATCTGCACTGAATTTTGTATGCTGCTTTTTTTTACCAAGCTGACCAGCTTATTGATAACTTCCAACAGTCTATTGTTTTCCCACTCATTATTAAGCTACAGGCAATGTTCATAACATTGGACTTGTCTGTAATGTCAACATCTTGCAGATGCATTTATAAAAAACTTCTTTATTAATCTGTGCCTTTCTAAGTGATACTTAATATTATTCATTGGAATTTTGCCAATGATCAGAATCACAATCAGGTTTAATTTCACCAGCATATGTAAGCTGTGAAATTTGTTGTTTTGCAGCAGCAGTACATTGCAATACATATTAATAAAAAAGTATAAAGTACAATAAGTATATATAAAAAAGGAAAATCAAAGAACTAGTGCAAAAAGAGATGAAAAATACTGTGTTCATTGTCCATTCAGAAATCAGATGGCAAAAAGAAGCAGCTGTTCCTGAAACATTGAGTGTGTGCCTTCAGGCTCCTGTACCTCCTCCTTGACGATAGCAATGAGAAGAGGGCATGTCCTGGGTAATGGGTGTCCTTAATGATGTATGCCACCTTTTCCAGGCATCAGCTTCTGAAGGTGTCCCACATGCTGGGGAGCATTTGTCTTCAACTAGTGTCAGGCTGACAGGTATATAGTACTGAGTCCTTTGTTTTTCTTCCTTTCATAATCATGGCACCATGTAAATATCTTTCAGTCCTCCTGCACCATGCTAGTGGCCAAGAATGAACCTTTTGTACTACCTCAATATATAGAATGATCTAACTGGATGACATACAAAGCTTTTCACTGTATCTTGGTACATGTGACAATAATAAGCCAATTACCAAATGATGATCAGATGTAAATTGAAGATGAATCCATAAACCAAACTCAGAGCTTGTGACAAAGTAAGTGTGTGAGAACTGGAGAATTTCTTTTTAATTTTTAAAATGTAAAACTAGCAATATGGATTTTAAACATATTAGAAATTCCATTTTATGTGGAAGGCACAATGATCATGGACATGATATTCCATTTGGTATTAATGGCTTGCATACAGTGTTTGATCGACTGTAGGAAAGATCCTCTCACCAAAAGTTCAGCCGTTAATTCCTTTTCTAAACTAAGATTATTAAAATGCAAATACTTACAACAATAGACAGAAATCCAAAAGCTTAAAGAATGAACAGAAGGATATCAACTATTGCTAAAGACAAAAATAAATTAATTGAAGACAATAACCTGGAGGTCTCTGTCTAGGGGCAGGAAAGGGGAAGTCCTTTGGATTACATTAAAGATTGCAGAAAATGTGTTTTTGTGCAATTTTCTAGTTAGAAAGCATTCTCAATATATGGTCACCGGGATAAAAAAAATCATCAAACCTCATCTGTGACTTGAATTTAATATTTTCCTCTCCATATTTCTCCACAGAATGCTGTGACTCTGCAATTGTAAGATGTGGGCAAGAGTCTGAAGGACACTGAGCTCCCTCTGGTGAAGGAATAACATGTTCATTAAGGAAGCACCACCTCTGGTATGATAATCCCTGCAGCTGTTTTTGCTTACCTTATTGGTTAAATTTTCATAACCATGAGCATTATTAGAGCATTGCAGTAATTAAGCGTTGTTATAAAGTGAATTCTCTAACTGCAGATTAGAAAATTAAACTATTTCCTGATTACATATTAATGGAACACAACAATAGCAGTTGCCATAAGCTTGGAAGGCAACCAAGGGATAAATCTGTGTACTTAATTACCATAAACAATGGCTGCATAGAAATGAAGTTTTATGCACATTCCCTTCTGTAATATGTCTGATATCACTACACACTTGACAATTCTTGTTCAATTATCTCTATTATTTAATGCACTGTGAACTGCTCTATGTAAATAAATTAACCACCCCAATTACTTTCAATTCATTGAGGGACACCATAATGGAAAATGTGACAAACTGCATATGTACAGAACTTACTTGTAGAGCTAGCTCTGGATCAAAAGGTAATATTGGTCGCTAAGTAAAATTTTTTTTTAAATTATTTAAAACTCTCCTTTAAACGTGCTTACAAGCTAATGCAAATGCTCACAATTACAATAATTAATGTCCTCTTTTTTGAGGATCCTCTGATGTGTCTTGCATGTACCTTTTTAGATTCCTTAACACTAAATTTTCATGCAGTATTTTCATTAATAGTACAAGTTAGCTGGACAATATTGCTATGAAATACATGCCAAAAAGTCATCTTTCAATCGTTAAAAAAAACTGATTTGCAAATAAGACAGTCTTTTGCAATGCAAAATTGTGAGGAAATTAAAACAATACCATGAAAGTACTGAAAATATCGGTAATTTCTAAGTTTTGTTATGATAGGGGAAATATCAGCCTTGTAAAGGCATTCTATATTGGAATCAGTGCAAAACACCATCATGCCAGTTAATTAAAAAGCCAACAGAAATAACAACTGCTTTGGGAGTAAAGTCCAAAAACAAAGCACTGTTTCTCTTTTGTAAAAGAGGTTAAAGGGAGTCATATTAAAAAGTTTTTGTGTCTTGAACTGTCCCAGTGATCAGATTCAATTTGAATGGATTATGAAAGCTTTGGGAAAAATATAATTGATTCATTGAAGTGACCAAATAAATATTAATATAATACAATATATACTGCAGAATGAAAAGTATAATGACAATTTTGAAAAAAAAATGAATACCAAGATTAAGTTTCATTTCAGAGCTATTTAAATTGCCAACCTTGTGGTAAGCTTACTGAATCAAGAACTAATTTGTAGCATTGTAGATAAGTGCTTTTTCTTCCAATATTTTGATATTGCAATAGAATCACAGCTGTTTTAGCTATTAATTTGTTTGTATCTTTCTGTTGACAAACAATCATCTAAAAATACAATTCTGTTCCAAAGCTTGTGCTTGAGAGTAATGAGAACTACTTCCAGATTGGAGCTTAGTGGAAAGTAAGGGAAAAAATAATACATCTTCTGTATATTCTTTAAAAATGATTCTGTTTTAGTTACATACAAAGAAGTACAATCTGATATTGTACACTGGCTTACTGTTATCTGCAAATACTACACATTTTCTGTTGAACAGCATTGACTATTCTCATGTCACATTATTATAAAAGTAAATATTGAAATGTTATTATTACAATTGTACACTTTTCAAAGGTCTGAAAAGATTGTAAAATGTTTTTTCTCTCTCTGTATTCTTCCTTCCTCACCTCTGGGTCCCGAACAGGCTTTCCAAGCGAGGCAACAATTCACATTTGAATTCCTTTGTTCATTTATCCCTCCTGGCACTTATCCCTGCAAGTGGCAGAATTGCTACACCTGCCCATTCACTTCCTCCCTCACTTCATTCAAGGCACTAAACAGTCCTTCCAAGTGAGGCAACACTACACATGCAAATCTGTTGGTGTTGTCTACAGTATCTGGTGTTCCCATTGTGGCCTCCTCTGCACTGGTCAGACCCAATGTGGACTGGGGGACTGCTTTGTCTAGTACCTAAGTCCCATCTGCAAAAAGTGGAATTTCCTAGTTACCAATCATTTCAGTTCCTATACCCATTCCCATTCCAACATGTCAGTCCACGGACTCCTCTTCTGCCATGATGGGGCCACTCTCAGGTTGGAGAAGCAAGACCATGTTCCGTCTAGGTAGCCTCCAACCAGAAGGCATGAACATCAATTTCTCCAACTTCTGGTAACTATTTTTCCCTCCCTCTTCTCTTTTCTTCACTTCCCCAGTCTGGCCACTTCCCTATTCTACTCAACTGCCTATTTCCTCCCCCGGTACCCCTTTTCCTTCCCCCTCTTCCATTGTCCACTCTCCTCTCCTTTCAGATTCCTTCTCCTCCAGCTTTTTGCCTTTTCTACTTATCACCTTCCAGAACTTTCATCCCCCTACCCCACCTACCTAGCTTCAGCTATCACCATCTAGTTTGCCCTCCTCCCCCACCTTCTTATACTGGCTTCTTTCTCCTTCCTTTCCAGACCTGATGAAGGGCCTCGGCCCAAAATGACGACTGTTTATTCACTTCCACAGATGCTGCCTGATCTGCTAAGTTCCGCCAACATTTTGCACTTTGTGTGCATGCTCTGGATTTCCAACATCTGCAGGGCATCTCGTGTTTATTCTTTGTATAGATGTTGATTTATGAGAAAAAAACTGCAATGCTATTAATTTCTTTTAAGACCAAAAGACCATACGATGTAAGAGGAGAATTAGGCCATTTAGCCCATCAAGTCTGCTCTGTCCTTTAATCATGGCTGATTTATTTTCCTTCTCAACCCCATTCTCCTACCTTCTCCCTGTAATCTTTGACACCCTTATTAATCAAGAACTTATCAACCTCTGCATTAAATATACCCAATGAGTTTGCCTCCACAACTGTCCATGACATAGAATTCCACATATTTGTCACTCTCTGGCTAAATAAATTCCTCCTAATCTCTGTTCCAAATGGCTATCCTTCTATTCTGAGGCTGTGCCCTCTGCTCCTAGACTCTTTCACTATTTGAACCATCCTCACCACATCCACTCTATATAGGCCTTTCAATATTTGGTAGGTTCAATGAGATCCAACAACCCCCCTCCCCCCTCATTCTTCTAAACTCTGGTGAGGCGAGGCCCAGAGACATCATACGCTCCTCATACATTAACCCTTTCATTCCTGGGATCACTCTTATTAACCTTCTCCAATGCCAGCATATCACTTCTCAGATATCGCTCGCAATATTCCAAATCCCTCCAAATGTGGTCTGACCAATCCCTTATAAAACCTCGGTATTACATCCTTGCTTTTATACGCTAGTCCTCTGGAAATGAATGCTAACATTGCATTTGCTCTCCTTGCTATCTATTCAATCTGCAAGTTAACCTTTAAGGAATCACGCACGAGAATCCAAGTCCCTGTGCACCTTCGATTTCTGAATTCTTTGCCTGTTTGGAAAATAGTCTACAATCTTATTTCTTCTACTGAAGAGCATGACCATGCCCTTCCCTACACTATATTCCATCTGCCATTTCTTTGCCCAATCTCCCATCTGCCCAAGTCCTTCTGCAGACTCCTTGTTTCCTCAACACTACCTGCCCCTCCACCAATCTTTATATCATCTGCAAACGTTGCCAAAAAGCTAACAATTCCACCATCAAATCATGGATATAAAATCAGAAGAGAAGCGGTCCCAATATTGATCCCTGTGGAACATTACGAGTCATCAGCAGCCAAACAGAAAAGGACCCCTTTATTCTGACTCTTTACCTCCTGCCAGTCAGCCAATCTTCTATTCATGCTAGGCTAGTATCTTTCCTGTAATATCATGGGCTCCTATTAAGCAACCTCGTGTGTGGCACCTTGTCAAAGGCCTTCTGAAAATCCAGATAAAAAACATCCATTGACTCTCCTTTGTCTATCTTGTCTGTTATTTCCTCAAACAAGTTCAACAGAAATGTCAGACAAGATTTCTTTCCCTTTAAGGAAACAATGCCCACTTCGCCCAATTTTATCATGTGTCTCCAAGTACCTTGAAGCCTTATTCTTAATAATAGAGATCTTGCTAACCACTAAAGTCAGGCTAACTGGCCTATAATTTCCTATTCTTTGCCTCCCTCTCTTATCAAAGAATGGTGTGGCGTTTGCAATTGTCCAGTCCTCTGGAACCATTCCAAAATCTAGTGATTCTTGAAAGATCACTACTAATTCCCCCACAATTTCTTCAGTCACCTCTTTCAGAAGTCTGGGGTGTAGTCCATCTGGTCCAGGTGACTTACCTCCTTTCAGATTCCCAAGTACCTTGTCCTTAGTAATAACAACAACATTCATTTCTGCCCCGACACTCTTTCTGGGATACTGCTAAGGTCTAAGTAGAACAGTGAAGACCGATGCAAAATACCATTTCTTTGCCCCCCTTCCCTTTACTACCTCTCCAGCATCATTTTCCAGTGGTCCAATATCCGTTCTTGCCTCTCTTTTACTTCTTATACATCTGAACAAAAATTTGGTATCATCGTTTACATTATTAGTTAGCTTACCTTCATATTTCATCTTTCTCTGTTTATGCATTTTAGTTGGTTTTTAAAAGCTTTCCAATCCGCTAGCTTTCCACAAATTTCTGCTATATTATATGTCCTCTTTTCCATCTGTGCTGTCTTTAAACCAATATTGCATCTTACTTATTAATTTTGTTTTATGGAACAAAATTTACACCTTCAGACATTTTGATGCACCTTAACAATTACAATCCAGGTTTTGAATGAGTAATGCTGATTGAGTGCTGATCAACTTCACCCATATGGTATAAAATGATGACTGGCGACATTGCTACAACATCTTACTGGGAAACTTGGCCTTGGCCCGTCATACACTCACTCTGACAAATGACAAATTTCACCTGGGCTTGTTGTTATCACTTATTCTTACAATCAAATACCTTAAAATCGAGAGCACATTTTTAATTTCTTTACATTACACAGAAAATGCAATAAAGAATGCTGGTCCCAAGTGGTGATTACTGAATTACAACATTCAGTATTTTTTCTTTATGGGAGACAGAACAAAATAAGAATATACTGAAATGAAATACATTTTAAAACCACTGACCTGTTTATTTAAACAAAATACATTTGAAGAAAAAGATGTTCAAGTTTGTACAGCCTCTCAAGGCTTCATGATTCCAAGATGCTTTATGTAACTTCAGTACAGTAAATGTAAGAAAGTGTTGCAAATTTCCACAAAATAAAATCCTTCCCACCCCCCCCAAAAAAAGACATGATAATGACCGCAAAATCTGATTCAGGGAATCAGAGATTACTTTGCTGTTTATTTCAAAATAGTTTAATAGGATCTTGTACTTACGCTTCTGAGGGCTTAGTTTATTATCTCACCTGGAATTTGCCAATTCTATTAATTTAACATCCACTTGACGCTGTAGTAGAGCGTTAGTTTAGATTTTTGCACTCAAATTACTGGAGTGATTCAGAAACCAAGTTAAGCAGGCCGTCCACTGGTCCACCACTGACATTCCTTGAAATGTATAGTTTTACCATGGTAAATGATTTCTGTACAATTAATTTTTATACACTTAAGTTAAGGAAAACAGTGAAAAGAAAACTTTGTCTTTGGACATAGGCTCACTTTTTCTTGTTAAATTGTGGAAGATAAATTATGTTTTAAACATTTTATTGTGAAATACAGCTCACATTGTACCTTGACAAAGTAGAGAAGGGGTGGGCAGAGGGACAAGAACAGGGTGAGGGAAAATTGGGACAGTGACAATGCAAAGACAATTTGTGTTCCTGTTGCACTTCTAATACAAATAAACGTCAAAGAACACACAATGCAAGAGACTTAAAAACTGGCCCACAGAAAGTAGGTAAGATGTCAAAAACTTGGTTTAAAGTCAATGAGTTAAACGAGCATCTTAAAGAAAGATAGTAGGGAGACAGAGAAGTAGTAGCTTTAATCTGAGGTTAAAGGACATTCATCTCCTCCTGGCTCAACATTCAGATGAGCTTAACTTCCATCTTTGTAATATCCTTGTTTTCTCTAAATATAGCTCACAATAGCATTGGCTGTCTCAGGGCAAACCAATTGAAGTTGATTCAAGGCAAGCATTTAATCCTGTTACTACCTGTTGTAAAAGATTCCACAGTCAGGTCCACACGTAACATGGTGGAGGATCACATTGGGATGGACATATCTACAAGATAACTGCCCTTTAGTTTGCCGCCTTCTCTTATTGTGTGTCTGAATAATGAATGCTGAATGAATACAATTTTTACTCCTGAGTGCTCCCATAACATTAACCAAAACACATTTCATCTCACTTCCCTGTGTCTAGCATCACGAGGACTGTTCTTTTTTATAAATTTTAACAATCTGGTATCTGTAGAATGCAACATATATGTACATGTCCACGATTATCATATTGTCATAGTATCATGTGTAAAAGAAGCTGAAAATATCATGGAATTCTTCCTACCTACTCTTGTGAAAAATAATTGGCAAGTATCTATAACAGCTCTCAAATTTTTGCTGTTTAGTCAATACAACCTTCCATTTACACTGCATACATGGTTTCATGCAGTACTTGGCTGTAGCAGGCCAACTGTTTTCCTCTGAATCAGGGGAACAGTGGAGATCTCAAATTTTGCTGCAGCATATCAATGAGGCACGGATATGTATTCCAGCTCTGCATGGATGAGCACACTGTTCAATAGTGCTGGCTCACACAGTATCAGGGTGAGTTATCACTTCCCATGAAGGCACTCTTATCACCAGTGCCCAGAGAGGTGGCTGTGACTCACAGCCTTTCATTTTCAAGGCAGTTTGCTGAACATTCAGGCTTCAAAGATTCACACTTTCAAACTCTATAAGAGTTTGTGAACACTCAATTTGCCAAAACTGTTTACAGTGTAATTGGGCACCGTACCTGTGTCCATGAGATAGCGAAGGTGCTTCTCCACTACTGCGGCCCGTGTGTCAATTTGTTTCTGCTCATTCTCCAGCGCTGCCAATTCTCCGACAACATACTGACTCGTGTCTTTGAACCCTTTCTGTTGATTAGAAAATATATTAAGGATACATAAGGTAATTATAAAAATATTTTCCTTAATTCAGTGCAGTGCAAAAAAATATTTAGATTGTCTCTAGTGTGCAGCTAGCCATTAAATGAACTCCCAGAGAATAAAAAGTTAAATATGGCTATTGTTTCTTCTGATGTAAATTAAAACAAAACCTACTGGGTATATCAGCAGAAAATTAATAAATGGGAAGGCATTTTTAATCTGAGTTTTAGAGTCAAAGAGTCTCTGCTGTGTGACTCAAAAACTCAGATTAAAATGCTTTCCCATTTATTAATTGTCTGCTGATATAACCCAATAAGTATATTTCCTTTACATAAAGCAAAGATCAATGTAATGTTTTGAGTAAAAAAAGACCAATTTAAGATCATACATTTTGCAAGCTTTTTTCCCCAAATTGTTCTACTTCTGTCCACCAGCAAGTTTCCTCTTAACTGTCCATCAGATTTTTCTTCACAAATCAATTTTACAGATGATCAGCCTATTTTCTCACTGTGCTGAACCTCCCCATTAATTAAGTGAAAAAATTATCATATATATTATATTAATGCAAACATCATTCAGCTGGTAATTCATGGCTGATCCGTATAATGGAAAGGTTGAACACCCATTAACCCATGCCAACAAAATGGGTTGTCTGGGAAATTCTAGCAGGTCTCCAGTGACTTTGCCTTCCAACTGAAGCTTGCAGTATCTACTTCTGTAATAATTAAAATCCTCCTGGTAGATCAATACTGGAATCTCTTTATGGGAAGTGCCCTGATGGAAATGTCTCAAGGATGCAAGTCTGAAAAATTCATCTTTTATCTGACAATTATCACTACACTGCAGACTAGACTAATTCAGTGGTGCACCCCTTTTGCTTTGCATTGAAAATGTGTGTGATTGACATCTGAAAACCCAACATCTCATTTTTGCTAGCAATAAAGATAGTGATTCTAAAATGACAAAAAAAGATCAGCAATCTCTAAACCACAGAAAAATTAGACATACACTAAATAATTCATCTTCTGGTGGCTTTCTTGGAGTTGTTTCACATATTTCCATCCTCTCCTCATTTCCTTTCTTTGCATCTTCTGGTATTGATCTCTGCCTTTTAATCTCTTTTTTAAGTAAAAGAGAAAAAGATATTCAGAAATTGGATAAAACTATCAACTTCACCTTAAGCACAGCAAATGATTTACACAGAGAAGATTAATTTTAGTCTTGTTATGAATCTTCTCTAACAACTGATCAGAATGAAAAGCAATAGAGAAATTTAACATTTTTATCTTAAGAGTTCCTCACCTGGTCTGCTTTCCACATACTGACTAAATGACTGAAGATGAGTTCGCCTCACAGCTGAATCTTTACTGAACATCACAGGACTCCGCAAACGTTCGGTAGCTTTACGTAATCGCTCAGCTCGATTTTCCTCCATTTCATTCTGTCAGGAATTACCAATTAAGTTTTTTTCTAATATTATTCAACATTAGTTGAACATATTTTTTATTTTAATTAAATAACCCTTAATCCTCTATACTTGCAAAGATAAATAGTGGAACGAAAAATAAACATACTTTTCTTGCTGAACCCACCTTGTCATGGACTTTATAAATCCTATATCAAATACTAACATCTTAAGTAATAGCTTTGATCCTTTATTCCAGTTTGCTACATTACTGAATGGGAACTTATCAATTTTACCTAGTTTCTCACACTCCTCTGATAAGAGTCGGTTGTTAGTGCTGCATCAACTGCAATAACTCATAAATGCAGCCTGAAGATTACTGTATACTGATAAAGAATATAAGAAAATCTTATACTTGTCCAAACGTGTGTGTGTGATTTATAAAAACTTTAATATCAATAACCCAATGTTAAGCTTTCTCTGGACCTCTAATATTTATGCATTCAAATTCAACACATCATTCTGTCAAAACAAAATACTCCCAAAGGACTAAATAGCTGTAGTGTGTGGAAATAGTAGATACCAGGATATGTTGTACCAAAAATATTACATTCTACTGCTAATCTTGTATTATTTCTAAGTGTTTTGAAAGTAAATAGAGAAAGGCTGAGATGCATGACTAATAGCTTAGTCTGCTGAATGTTGAAACTGGTTATCAAATGCTACCAAGGCTGTACCCTCCCTCTGCATTAAGACAATAAGTAATGAAGGGGCCCTCTAATGGCCTATTCTCTTGCCTTAAGGAGGTGTGGGATACAGAATCCTCAGGAGAAGGTAACAGTTTACCCTCTCCTACAATCACAGAATGCCTCATTTACAAATATCTGAACCACATTACAATCACATTGAATCTGCAGTCAATTGCTTCTTGTGAACAGAACAGCTTTGGGACTTTTTCTAAAAGAGGAAAAAAAATGCTAGCCTCTCTGAATCTCATAATCAAGTTATTAGAATGTTTCTTTTAAAAACCTGGCTGGGATTATGCTAAAATATATATTTTGTTATAGCAATAAATATAACACGATAATTCCACTTACATGCTTCATTTCTACACAAATATAAATGCTTTATGTGCACCAGTTCAATTGGACAGTAGCTTTATAATAGTATTACAACTCAATAGATAACATAGTCAAATAGAATCTGGCTTTAAATATGCTTAGAAAACAGCCAAACATAGTAATATTTATAAACTAATTTTAGTGAAACTAGATTCTTTGATTTTCCCCAAAGAGCAAAAATCAAAAATAAATGAATGGTTTTCAAATCCATTTACAGCATTGATAAATTGAATATTATGTATTTCTTTCATAACATGTTACCAGGACTTGGCATTAGTGAACAAATAATGGATCACTCTAAAACAGTTAAGGTGCAAAAGTATCAGTGTGATTAGCTAGCAAATCCCATTTTGGGAAACCTTTTTATGGCAAAGAACTTCTGCCACGTTACAAATTTATTCCTCTAAGCTCAGTTAATTCAGTTAGTTTGCCAACCTATTGTGCTTTTCTCAAGCCAGCTTCATATTGCATTAAATCCACCGCAGAAAGCTAAATTGAATGAAAAAATCAGACAATCTAAGCTCTTCTTTGTTTAAAGAAAACACCACAAGTCTTCTACTGATACATCACTTTCATCGCTGACGTACAGGAACCGACAGTGCAAGGGAAAGCAATGAAAGTCATTGTTTTTCAACTTCAAAGACCTTGGTGTAGAAAGGAATCCTGTCAGCATTGGCGGTCCCCAAAGATATTGCAGGTGGGTGAAAAGTCATACAAACAAATATGCTCCAAAGCCACAGTAATAAATATGGTAATATAGTAAAAACATGGAAATAACACTGAAAATTTAAGCTGATAAAATGGTTTGCCCATTTTTCTTTAAAAAATTTCAGATTAAATAAATTAAATAGAAAAGTTTCATAAATTAA
Organism: Hemitrygon akajei; assembly: GCF_048418815.1. Classification (NCBI taxonomy): domain Eukaryota; kingdom Metazoa; phylum Chordata; class Chondrichthyes; order Myliobatiformes; family Dasyatidae; genus Hemitrygon; species Hemitrygon akajei. The sequence continues at coordinate 72,063,045 of NC_133130.1, read as the reverse complement.
AAGCAATCTTTAATGTTTAAACTCATTATCACTTTATTCAAGGACCCAAGCTTGGCTTAAACATTTTAAGACAAAGATCCAGCAATTTACTTACTTCAATGGTGCAGGAGTAAACCATATATCTAAATTTAACTTCTTGCCATTCTGATATGCTGTTTTTATGATTACATTACCAGACAAGGATGTTCTTATTACAGTTTTCACCTCTTCTCATGTGAGTCCATATGCATTCTACTTGCATGCTCAAATGTCTTTCTTTGCTGGCTGGCTTTTGGACTTGTACAAAAGAATCATAATTGAAACTTACTTGTCATATGCAAACTTCCCAAAAAAATTGAAGAGAAATCAGAAATTGGTTTCTCATTCACTATCAAGGCAAATGGATTTACTATTGTCCTGTCCACACTGGAAAATATATCTGGCAATTTCTGACTTGTTTTGATTACTGCACACTGTATTCCTTGAAGATTGGATAATCAGAGTCGTGCATGCAGATTGAAAGTTCAATTTTATATTGATGGAGAGTAGATTGTAATGACAACCCTGTTGTATTGGATGCCTCAAACATCCACACTTCTTCAATTTTAAATCTAAATTCAGTAAATTTTGTGCTTAGAGCACACGGAATGAATGAAACACCAATAAAGTGAATTCATTCAGCTTGGATTTGACAAAGACAGAGAGATTACACTCCAATTTTATAAAACTTAGTTTAGGCCTCAAGTAGACTGTTGTGTACAGCTTTGAGTGCCACATTATAGGAAGAATGTGACAGCACTTCAGGAAGTGTTGAGGAGCTTCACCAGGATGTCAGATTCAGATTAGTTTATTGTCATGTACACCAAGGTGCAATGAAATTCCCTGCCTGTGTAAACAATGTCTGTGATGAACATTTCAATTATCAGGAAAGACTGAAGAAGCTCAAGAGGTTAAGATGACAGAGGTTTATAAAATAATGAGGTATACTGATAAGGTAGACCTCAGGAAGCTTTTCTGCAAACCAGAGGCAGGCAAAACAAGAAAACATACAATTAGGTTAAGGGGAAGAGATTTAATTGGGATATGAGGGGATCCTGGAGGGTGAGTATCAGGAAGGCACTGTTCAAGAGGATGGTTAAGCAGAGTGGCATTTAAGAAGGCTCTCAATGAGCACCTGAGTCAGTTATGCACAGAAGGGCAAGGGCCAAGTGCTGCAAGATGGGATTGGTGCCAATGGGGCCAATGTTTAGATTGGATGTGGTGGGCAAATGGCCTGTTTCCACTCTGTATATGACTCTATGAATGAAGCAAAGTAACAATGAGGTCTTTGAACTGGTGCAATGACAATGGCACTTCATTTTCATCTAACGTTTGCCTCCAAGTGCAAAATAATGCTTTGGACCCCAAGTAAAAGACTTAAATTACTCTCTTCATGTAAAAATTGAATGATCTAGATTTGAAATATGGTCAAATTTGCAATGTTGATGTCATTCATAGTGATAGGTCTAGGTATTATAATGCAACCAACAAATTGCAATAGCAAGTTAAGGCTCTAACCTTGGATAGGTATGAATACAAGCCAGAGGAAGGCTATAGTTTCAGATCATTCTGCAGATTAACAGATTTGTACCAAAAGTTGGAGAGGACAGAGCCTGTTGCTGTGCCCAGAGAATGTTACCCAGGCTTACTGAATTTTGGATATGGATTCGGACTATAGACTTTTTTTCAGTCTTATAGTTTTTTATTCAACCTTTCTTTTTTTGTGCAGGGAGGAAGATTTGGGGGGGGGGGGTCATGTGCCTATTCCATATTTGCTAATTTTTTGTGCGGGGAGGAGGGGTTTGGGAATTGGGGATCATGCTGCCGTTCTTTTCTTTCTTGTTTTCTTGGCTATCTAGAGAAGAAGAATTTCAGAGTTGTATACTTTGATAATAAATGAACTTTTGAACCTTTGTCTATTTCAACGTATTTATTTACAGAGTTATCAGAAGAGAACAACGCTTCTAAAAATTCTCTTTTGTGTTTGCCTGCACCAGAACCTCCATGGTGTCCAGCTAAAGTGGTATCCTTCTTGGCCTTCATGTACTGAGATCAGTGACAATGGATCATGTCTCTGTACGAACGACCAGTTTGTGTTCCTGTAAACAAGATGAGAGTTTATGCCCTGTCTGGTTGACGTCATTCTTGCTGCAGTCTCCACAGGTGATCCTGTACACCACATTGCTTTTGCTGGTTGTCTTTAATGGTACCTTGGTTCTCCTTCAAGTCGCTGTTGGTTTGTGAGCAACTGTGATTCCATGAGGTTTGAGCCAGTAACAACTGGTACATCTTTGGACTGTGGAAGGAAACCGGAGCACTCGGAGAAAACCCACATGGCTATGAAGATACAGCAGCAGAAATGAACCTGGGTCACTGGTCCTATAAAGCATAGTGCTAACCACTACTCGACCATGCTGTCCTACTATGCTACTGTGGTGAAATGGAAAAGTGCAAGTGAACAATCTCTGAGCAATGAGGGGAAAGATTTGAAAAAAATTATCGATCTTTAAAAAGCTACTCAAAATCCATCTTTTATATCAATCCTCCAAATAAAATTCCTGAGGTGGGGAGTTTGGTAAAGCGCATTGCGGAGGTAGAAAGATGTAGCCAAAATATTTAGCAGATAGAATGAGGCAAAGAGTAGGTAAAAAGGGCAGGGGAGGGGATCCTTAGTATAAAAGATTACAATAGGAGGATTGGGATAAAATGTTTTATCCCAATCCTCTCACAATTCCAATTGGGATAAAAGATAAAAGAGCAGGCAGTTTAAATGGTTAAGCAATGACAGGAAGGTCCGAAAGGCCTGTTTCTGTGCTGTACTTTTCTAGGACTCTGATTCATATGATTAAGCTGAGACTACCTGACATGTTGCAGGTCATATAATATTTGTGTTTCCACTTCATTGTGACAATTCATGAGAAAAGGAAAACACAGGCCTATTTCCCAACTAGGATATTATATGACTGAGTTCAACCTACTGTTTGGATACTCATACATTGCTGCCCTTACATTTTCTTTTATCAGCATTAGACCCAACCATCCTCCACTCTTAATAAGCTCAAAATTGTGAAACATACCTACCCGAATCCTGTGTTGTAACAGGTCCTCTTTGGTTTAATTCAACCTATATTGGTGCCCTGGAGGTTAAACTGGGCCAGTCAGAACTGTTTCTTTGATGTGACAGATACTATTATGGCAAAACCATTTTAAGAATTTCCCTGGTCATCTTCCAATAGTGTTGTAATTCACGTTCCTCTGAGAGAACAGATAGGTCTTGGATTCATATCTCAACGAAAGCCAGCACTTTGGATGGCACATTTATACTATGATGAAACATCAGATTGCTTAACATGTTTCTGGAAAGCCTGACTTTATACCCTTCGTGTTTTTAGGGAAGAGATATTATTATTCTCAGAACAGTAACACATGTTAATGCTCTTGTGCCAAGCCAGTCTGATGAATCGTTGCACCAGTGTTCAAACCTGTACTGTGGCTTTTGGTATGAAGGAGCAAAATACCAATTTTACTGGGAGACCAACAGGTTTTGGAGATGGATTTGATGGAAATTAGAGCAGCAAAATTAGAGACGAGGGATTAACTCAAGTAGTTCAGGAGTAGTAGTGGAGCTATTGTGAAGTGTCAGGAAATTCAGCACAGTGTTCAAGAAAGTATTGTAGTGGGAAATAGCTTCTGAATGGGAGGATAGTGAGCAAGAGGGTTATAGAGAAATCTTGGAACTTGGAAAATCAGAACACATTAAACTGGAAAGGATACAAAAAATTCTGAGGATGTAACCAGGAGGTTCTGAGCTATAAGGAGAGGATGGATAGGCGAGAATCTTTTCCCCTGGAGCTGAGGAGGCTGGGGACAAATTATAGAGTTTTATAAAAATCATGAGGGGCACAGATAAGATGAATACCTACAGTCTTTTCCCTAGTTAGGGCAGGTCCAAATCTAGAGGGCATAAGTTTAAAGTGAAAGGGGAAAGATTAAAAAGAAACCTAAGGGGCAACTTTTTCACACAGAGAGGATTGCATATATGGAATGAGCTTCCACGGGAAGTGGCAGAGGCACATATAATTATGACATTTAAAAGACATTTGGACAAGTATGTAGCTCTAAGGCAACTTAATTGGTGTGGCTGAGTCAGGCTGGAGGGCCTGCTTTCCTTGCAGTATAGTTCTATGACTCTGTGATGAGGGGGATTTCAAATGAGAAGTTGAGAAATGAGCTACTTTAAGAGTGAGATGACTCCAAGAGGAGATAGTGAAATATAGCACCTGGCAGTCTGGACTTCAATAGTTGTACAGGGATTTCAGTTGGCAATGTGGTGGCAAACACGAGTACATTAGAGTCATCTTAGTGAGAATGAACCATAATCTATGCTGCATTTCTGATTGTACCAGGGAGACAAATAATGAACGAAAAAAAGGAAGCATTGTAGAGTGCAATCCAAAACAGGCTAGGGTATGTAATCTACTGGCATATACAGAAGGCAGCAACAGAAAAGGCAAGCAATAAAGCAGTTGGAGAAGGTAACCTGCTGGTCGTCAGCTGTAAACATTCTTTACTGCTAAAAACAAATCCATGCAAGTAGAATTTTGTTTGCCTGATATAAGGGTAAGTTATGATACAAGACCATAAGATATAGGAACAGAATTAGGCTATCTGGCCCATCAAGTCTGCTCCACCATTTCATCATGGCTGATTCAATTTTCCTCACAGCCCCGGTCACCTGCCTTCTCCCTGTATCCCTTCATGCCCTAACCAATCAAGAACCTGTCAAACTCTGCCTTAACTAAGCACAAAGACTTAGGCTCTATAACTGCCTGTGGCAAGAAATCCCACAGATTCACCATTCTCTGGCTAAAGAAATTCCTTCTAATTTTTGTTCTAAAAGGACGCCCTCTATTCCGAGGCTGTGTACTCTGGTTTTAGACTCTCCTACCATAGGAAACATCCTCTGCACATCCACTCCATCAAGTCCTTTCATCATTCGATAGTTTTCAATGAGGCCACCCCTCATTTTTCTGAAATCCAGTGAACAGTGTCTCAGAGCCATCAAATGCTCTTCCTGTGACAAACGTTGACCGAAGGTCTAGATGTCAAACGTTATGAGAAGTTTTGACAAGATAAATAAAAATTGTTTTCACTAACCAATTGATTGAGCAACCATTCCAAGAATAAAGAGATTTTGTTTGAAAAGGAGAGTTCTTAATGAGTGAAAGATCTACCTAAAACAATGGGGATACTTTGAAAATGGAAATGGATAAATATTAAGTGGATGAAATTACAACCATATGAATTTAGTCAGAAAGCCAAGACAGGCTGAAGGACCCTTACGCTCTGTAGAAATGTGTCATGATGTATTTAAAATTAAATGTAAATAAAAAAGAAATAGATCAAGTTCCTGAGAAAGTTCACCAAGTGTAATTGTCATTCACCATATATATGAATACAGGCAAATGAAACAGCATTCCTCTGGGGCCAACCTGCATAACACAAAATCAACAGTCACTTGCAGCACAGAGCACATATAATTATGATAGCAGAAAAACACACAGTAACAAAAAATAATTAATATAGCCCAAGTCCCTGAGTGTCATGGCCTGTAGATTGATGGTGTATGGGTATTGTCCTGGTCTTGAGGCCACGTTTCTGCAAGAGCAGATCCACAGCATTTCTTCATCTTGTGCTAGTGCAGCTGCAGACCAAGGCAATCCAGCTTGTCTCCCACCGAGTGAACAAAGGAGGGCAGCACCGATGGGAGGGGCTGTCCCTATCCCCTATCCAGTACGGAATCCAGCAACACATAACCACCTCTGGCATCTCCTTCCCCGGCGGCCGCAACAGAACCAAGGGACATGAGGGCCTGGTCTGCACCACAACCAAGGTCACTCAGCTTACCTGCAGTCAGCCTCGCCACTGAAACTGTGAATTGGATTCACAGTATTCCATATTACCAATGTCCAATAGGATCTTGCAGTCACAAGAAAAACATCCAAGACAATCACCCGCACCATTCATTGGACTGCGTGCCGCATCTGATGCCTTCTTTCCTCGGTGGCTTTATCAGGCTGCAACATGGTTGTAACAAGTCCAGATCCACCATTATCCAGTAACTCACAAGGGTGGTAGACCTGTAGTACTTGGTTTTCTTAATTTGCGTTTGTGAAAAAGATGTTGCGGATTAACAATTACACCTTTGTTTGGACCCTGAGAGGCCACTGTGTCCGAGTGCAGTGCCATCTTACCAGAGGTGGAGAATACAAGGGGCATGCAGACAGAAGTGTAGGTCAGACAGAGAACACTAAAGAAGCTGGGATAAATGGCAGATGAATTTTTCCATTATCCTGATATTGGTTTTGAAATACAGTACTGAAAGTGATCTTGATTTCTTAATCACTTTGTTCTCCCATTCCAGTTTCTTTGCACCACACATTTTCTAGTGGAGGTGTGAGAATAATGGGTTGCCTCATTTTCTCCACAAGTGAAGTCAATATTATTCCTGTATAACTGATCACAGAATTTTTTTATTTGGGCCAAAAGTCAATGCTAATGTTTAATCCCTCAGGGAAAATGTGAAAGCATTATGATACTTAGCCTATCAAGTCAGTTCCGCCATTCAATTAGATCATTGAAGGAGCCTGCCAGAAAACTGCTTTAGGCCAACTGCTATAGTAAGCTGGAGGGAGGGGGCTTCACTGCCATTTCAGGCTCCTTGGAATATTCAATTGTATAAGGAATCAGCTTATTTAGATTCACAATAGCAAACCAATGCTTACAGAAAATGCTAAAGGCTGCCACTCAAAAGACAAGTTTCAAGTACAGTGGATTCTGGTTAATTGGGTGATTGGTTAATGAAGGCAGTCGCTTATTTGGAAAAGCTCTAAAAGAACAAAAACTAATTTAGAAAACAGCTGGGATTCCCTTCGTTTACTTGGGACACTATACTGTTGCCGAACAGCTTCTGACTAGCATTAGTCACGTGTACTTGTGTGGCTGTTAGACACTACAGCGTGCTTAGAGTGAACAGTTTTTAAATAGCGTCAGTCATATGTGCTTTTGTTATGTTATCCATTTGGGCCAATAGAGGCCGAATTAAAAAGAAGTGATATTTAATGATTTTGGTTTTTTTTGTTTTGACTTTTAAAATTTTCAGACCCTTGGCAAGATGTCAGGATAAGATTTGACACTGGCCAAAAAAACTACCTTCTGGTGTAGGGTAATGTAATTGGTGGAAATGTACATTATTCACAACCATTGACATTGAGTTTCACTTTAAATGGCTGGTCTGATGTGATGATGCAATTACGTAAAGAAATGTTAATGCACTTTGTGTTCAGTATTTGGATTACAATAAATGAGTTGCTACAGTTTTGTTTAAACATAAAACACCTAGCTGCTTTATTTGTGAAAACTTGCATTGGTGACCCCGATGCTCTAGGATGATTCCAGAGTTATCGAACATGTCAGCCAATGCAATCACTTTGAAACTGCCAAAGGTTTGACAGCAAAGTGCTATTTGCTTGGTTTGCACATGCCGAGGCCCAATGTGCACCGAGAAATCGCTGCCGACAACACTAAGTATTTCTATGTGGTATCGTCACTCAGGAACTCTATGGCTGTGAGAGTGGTGAGTCTACTAGAATACCCTCCTGAGCACAATAAATACCAATTGCTGAAAACTCACCTTCTACAGACTTTTGGACTAACAGAGTCTGAGTGTGCCAAACAGTTACTCTCTTTACCCAGCCTCGGCAATGCTAAGCCTTTGGAGCTAATGGATCACGTGCTGTCTCTCGAGGGAAATCTGCAGATGCTGGAAATTCAAGCAACACACACAAAATGCTGGTGGAACGCAGCAAGCCAGGCAGCATCTATAGGGAGAAGCGTTGTCGACGTTTTGGGCCGAGACCCTTCGTCAGGACTAACTGAGGACTCATCAGCTTTGTTTTATTTTTAAAGAACTCTTCATGCAGCAAATGCCTGATCAAGTTTATATAGCACTCGCTAATACACCTGTGAAGGACTATAGAGTGCTTGCTAAAATGGCTGACAGTCTTCACTCAGCCATGCATCATTCCTCCTTTCTCTACCTCAATAAGCCAGTCAGCAAGGCCACAACATGGTATGAATGCCTGGAAGTGCTGAGCACCTTAAAGCTTTGACAGTGCCAGCGCATCAGGACATCAGAGGTCCATGAAAACCATGGATTCCAGCTGCCAGGGTTGTCCACTGTTCATTATGGACACCCTTTCAGGGCAATGCTTCCTGTGTGACACGGATGCTCAAGTGAGTGTGCTGCCAGTGTTGCCTATTGATGAGAAGGCAAAGAGCAATGAAACCTCACTGGAGGTGGCCAACAACAGCAGGATCCAGACTTAGTGCCATGACTGGTGATGCTCTGTTTCAGTGGGCAACATTACACATGAGACTTTGTCCTGGCTAAAGTGGCTAGGCTTCAGCTCAGTTCAGATTTCCTGTTAGTCGATCTTAACTGCCGGATTGTTGATGTCAAAGGCTTTGGGTTGTTACCCTGCTCCCCACAATGACTCTGTCAAGTACATGCACCATTCCATGTGAGTTTTACTCGACTGCTGGGTGAATTCCTAAACCTCACCAAGCCCACATTTCTACAACTGGCTCACTGGTCCATGCCCGTGCACATAGACTGGACCCAGAAAAGCTGGCAAATGCCGAGTTTGCCATCATGGAAAGGCCTGGCATTGTACGCTGGTCAAATATCTCCTGGACTTTGTCCCTCTACATGGTCCCTAAGCACAATGGTGGCTGCCATCCATACGGCAATTTCCGATGCCTTAACAAGGCCACAATCCCCAATCGTTACCCTGTCCCACACATCCAAGACTTTTTGGCATGTTTAGCCGTAAAGTTAATTTTTTCCAAAGTCAATGTAGGTGGGGGGGGTTACTATCAGATGTGTGTTCAGAGGACATTCCAAAACGGCTGTGATAACCTTATTTGGCCTCTTTCAGTTACTGCACATGCTGTATGGGCTGAAAATTGCAGGACAGACTTTCCAACAGCTGATGGACTCTGATTTAAAAGACTTAGATTTTCTTTTTGTTTACCTTGTCGCCAGTGCATTCAAATCCAAAGACGTATCTCATCTCCACACACGTTTCCAGCACTTAAGCCAACGCTGATTGATTATTAACTCTGCTAAATGGCAGTTTGGGTTGTCAACCACTGACTTTCTCAGCAGGTGTGAAACCACTTCCATCAAAAGTAGCCACTATTATGGATTTCCCACTGCTTCAGACTATGCTGTGGATGATGTGCACGGACAGTTGGTTGGAGGCGTGTGGAAGCACTCGCCTTCTTCAGCTGGCAGCTCTGACCATCCAAAAGGAAGTATAACACATTTGACCGTGAGTTTCTTGGTCTCTATCTGGCAGTCCACCATTTTCGTTTTCTTCGAGAGGGTCGCCATTTCACAGTGTTTATTGACTACAGACCCCTCATGCATGCAGTGGCCAAAATATCAGACTCTTGGTCTGCATAGCGGCAATGCCACCAGATCTACATACCCAAGTTTACAAAGGATATAGAACATATCAGGGGCAAAAATAATACCGCGGCTGATTGGCTCTCACGTCCAGCTGTTGAAGCCGTACACATATGGGTTGACTATGCCAGCCTCACACTGACTAAGCTGCTGACACAGATGTCTAGGCTTATCGAACAGCAGTCACAGGCCTGCAGTTGGCTGACATTATGTTCATGGAAGCTGGGGTTTCTCTCCTGTGCGATGTCTCAACCTCTCCCTCATCCCACAGTGCCCACAAACTGGAGGTGGGCTGTTTTTGACTCCAGACATGGCCTCTCACATCTGGGCCGGAAGGCCTCACAGAAACCGGTTGCACTAAAGTTTATATGGCATGGACTTAGCAAGGACGTGTGTGACTGGACTGTAATCTGTGTGGAGTACCAGTGGGCAAAAATTAACCGTCATGTTCAGGCGCTACTGGCATCTTTTGAGGTCCCTGAGTGAGGTGGCCACCCCCTGGCATCGACGATGGCTGCAGATGTGGCTTGGGCATTCATCAGCACCTGGGTTTTTCAGTTTCGTACCCCATCTAATATTTCCTCTGACCGCAGTCCACAATTCACATCAGATCTCTGGCCTGTGATGTGCCAGAACCTCGGTGTTAGGCTACATCACACTGCATCGTATCACCCGCAGTCCAATGGCCTATGTGAGTGGCTTCACTGCTCCTTAAAGGCTGCTCTGAAGGCTTCCCTGACTGATGATTGTCTCGTGGGTTCTGCTGGAGCTCAGTACAGCTCCAAAAGAGGTCCTCATCTGTGGCCAAGTTGGTATATGGACAGCCGTTAAGAGAGGAAGGCGATTTCATTTCTGACACCACGAGCACCTGGTCGGCCCCCAACAGCATTCCACCCTTCTCAGTAAATTTATTTCCTTTTCAACTATTTCAACCTCCCATCATGGCGTACAGCACTCTGGGGTTCCTGTTAACCTACATTCCGCCTCGTTTGTTTTCATCTGCAATGATGCACACCAACATCGTCTTAGGCCTCCTTATGATGGCCTGTTCAGCATTTAAGAATGGGGAGAAAAGACTTTTGTCACAGATAAGAGGGGTAAAATCTCAATGTATTTGGGTAGATCACCTCAAATCGTCCCAGCAAGATTTAGAGGATTCTGCTACCATGCTCCTAGCGTCAAGTCATGACCGTGAGTGTGTCAACGCACCTCGGGATGAGCCAGAGGCAGCTGCTGATTCTCCACCCATCGAACATAGGACCCGAGTTCCTCCGAGGTCTAGACAGGCTGATAATGTCGATTTCAGTGAATTCTGGGCAGTTGGGGGGTGGGGGGAGGAGGGCTGTGTAGGGTAACGTAATTGGTGGAAATATACATAATTTATAACAACCCACATTGTGCTAGGGTTTCACTTTGGGGGGGGGGGGGGCTTGACATGATGATGTAATTACATAAAGGACCGTTACCGCGCTTTGTGTTCAGTATTTGGATTACAATAAACCAGTTGCTATGGGTTTGCTTAAACATAAGATGCCTACACCATTTCATCTGTTAAAATCTGTATAACATATAATCATATAACATATAACAATCACAGCACGGAAACAGGCCATTCCGGCCCTCCTAGTCAGTGCCAAACTCTTAATCTCACCTAGTCCCACCTACCCGCACTCAGCCCATAACCCTCCACTCCTTTCCTATCCATATACCTATCCAATTTTACCTTAAATGACACAACTGATCTGGCCTCTACTACTTCTACAGGAAGCTCATTCCACACAGCTATCACTCTCTGAGTAAAGAAATACCCCCTCGTGTTTCCCTTAAACTTTTGCCCCCTAACTCTCAAATCATGTCCTCTCGTTTGAATCTCCCCTACTCTCAATGGAAACAGCCTATTCACGTCAACTCTATCTATCCCTCTCAACATTTTAAATACCTCGATCAAATCCCCCCTCAACCTTCTACGCTCCAATGAATAGAGACCTAACTTGTTCAACCTTTCTCTGTAACTTAAGTGCTGAAACCCTGGTAACATCCTAGTAAATCGTCTCTGCACTCTCTCTAATTTATTGATATCTTTCCTATAATTCGGTGACCAGAACTGTACACAATATTCCAAATTTGGCCTTACCAATGCCTTGTACAATTTTAACATTACATCCCAACTTCTGTACTCAATGCTCTGATTTATAAAGGCCAGCGTTCCAAAAGCCTTCTTCACCACCCTATCTACATGAGACTCCACCTTCAGGGAACTATGCACTGTTATTCCTAGATCTCTCTGTTCCACTGCATTCCTCAATGCCCTACCATTTACCCTGTATGTTCTATTTGGATTATTCCTGCCAAAATGTAGAACCTCACACTTCTCAGCATTAAACTCCATCTGCCAACGTTCAGCCCATTCTTCTAACCAGCATAAATCTCCCTGCAAGCTTTGAAAACCCACCTCATTATCCACAACACCTCCTACCTTAGTATCATCAGCATACTTACTAATCCAATTTACCACCCCATCATCCAGATCATTTATGTATATTACAAACAACATTGGGCCCAAAACAGATCCCTGAGGCACCCCGCTAGTCACCGGCCTCCATCCCGATAAACAATTATCCACCACTACTCTCTGGCATCTCCCATCTAGCCACTGTTGAATCCATTTTATTACTCCAGCATTAATACCTAACGACTGAACCTTCTTAACTAACCTTCCATGTGGAACTTTGTCAAAGGCCTTGCTGAAGTCCATATAGACTACATCCACTGCCTTACCCTCGTCAACATTCCTCGTAACTACTTCAAAAAATTCAATAAGGTTTGTCAAACATGACCTTCCACGCACAAATCCATGCTGGCTACTCCTAATCAGATCCTGTCTATCCAGATAATTATAAATACTATCTCTAAGAATACTTTCCATTAATTTACCCACCACTGATGTCAAACTGACAGGTCTATAATTGCCAGGCTTACTTCTAGAACACTTCTGACCAAATCAAAAGCCATCTGCCTAACACCACTCATTGTCAGCTGGTGGAAATAACGACAAATCTACAATTGCACACTTGATACATCTGCAAGATGGACTGCGAGAAGAATGGGCAAGGGACAAGGAACATCCTAAAAACAAAAGCGTGAAGGTAAGGATCCATTTGTTGTAGAGGATCCCAATCAATGGTTTTCCATTTTACCTAGACAAAGTGTGTGTGTCAGTGGACCAATGTTTTAATAAAAACACAAGTCAAAGGAGGTAGCTAAGAAGCTGGGTCACGACAATTTTAAAGCAATGGATGGTTGCTTTTCTCAGTGGAAATGTTGGCATCATATTTCATTCGAGAAAGCACAAGGTGAGAAAGATGGTGTTGATACTGTAAGTGCAGAAACATGGAAATCCACACAACTCTCCGACTTGCTTCAAAAGTTTTGTGCAGACAATATCTACAAGGCTTATGAAACAGGGTTTCGGCCCGAAACATCGACTGTACTTTTTTGCATTGATGCTGCCTAGCCTGCTGAGTTCCTCCAGCATTTTGTGTGTTGCTGGTGTTCTAATTGTTTTCTGTCTTTCATTTAAACACATCATTTGTTACTCAGTTTAACCTTTTTGACCATTTCCATGAAACTTCAGCTGATTGGGGTAGCCGCTTTACTGGGCCAAAATGTACTGATCCCAATGTGTCCCAATTAACCGGAATCCACTGAATTTGTGCAAAAAAGTTTCAAAAATCCAGAAAGAACAAGGAAAAAACCCCTCTGGCTCCCTATTATGATAATCATTTGATGTTTGCCTTCATTTGGTGCCACCAGCTTACAGCCCCACTATCACCTCACTGCCTCCTCACATCTCTGTTACCATTTCAATCTCATTCAATGATACCAGATGTGACACAGCCAATCAGATTTGCCAGCCACCTGCAACTGACAAGTTATCTCTGATGTAGTGAATGTACTTTCCACTGGCCAATATTCAAAAGAAGAATGTACATTTATATCAGGTTTCATGACATCCCAAAGTGCTTCAAGGCCAGTGACATACTTCCCTTCTTAAAATGGGCAGTCACTGATTTACTCTAAAAGACAATATGCACACAGCAATCTCCTATGAATAGCAATGCATTAAATGAAAGTGTTAGCACTGTTGCAAGTTCTTCAAGGATGCTTATTCCTGAAGGCTGTTGAAATTTAGCATACACTGGTGTAATTCAACTCTAACTGGGATATGTAAAAGGAATCAAAGAATTATACAGAACTGCATCAGGCCCTGTAATCCAATTTATCCATACTGGCCATTATGGCCACCAAGCTAGTTCCCTTTACCCACATTTGCCCTACATCCTTCTAAACCTTTCCAATCCACGTATTCATCCAAAAGTCTCTTTGATGTCATTATTGTGCCTGCTTGAACCAATTTTTCTGGCAGCTCATCCTACATAAGCACCACCATCTGCAGAGAGAAGCAAATCCTTAGGTCCTCTCCAAAATCCCTCTCTTCTCAGTCCAAAATTGTGCATTCCAGTTCCTAGTTGGCCATGTGCATTCACTATATCGATCCTCATGATTCTACCTCTATAAACCTGTTCTGTTGAAGGGTTTCGGCCTGAAACGTCGACTGTATTTTTTTCCATAGATGCTGCCTGAGTTTCTCCAGCATTTTGTGTGTGTTGCTCCGATTTCCAGCATCTGCAGATTTTCTCTCATCTATAAAATCATCCCCAACTTCTCCTTACAACTCAGTCCGCCAAGTCTAGGCAGCATCCTCACTAATCTGTCCTGCACTCTTTCCAGTTCAATGAAGTTAGATAGGGTCAAGGGCAAACATTCCAATTGTACATTGACGCAGCTGGTGGTTGGGATGAATAGAGACAGTTCTATCTCAAATGAGGGGGAGATATAATTTCATGTTAATTGACTGGGGGGGTGAGGGGAGTAGCTCTACATTAATAAAGGAGGGGGGGTGTAATTCATCACCAATCAGGGAGCATTATGTAGAGAGTTGTAATTACACACGAATTGGAGAGGAAAGCTTGATGATGATTTGAAGGGGACACAATTGCACATTATTTAAGAGCAATTAACAACTGTACACAAATTCCAATTTCAAAAGAAAGCAGTACTTTAGATATATCAAAAGTGTTTTAAACCAACCTTCAGTTCTTCCTGTGCCACACCATCAAGTGAAGCTTTCTGAACAGCAGTTGAAAGTGAATTTGTCACCTGCGGTTGGGCCTCTAAGAGTTTCTTAAGCTTCATGTCAACCGACATGCTACTTTGACCTCCTAAATTAGGTGAGAAACAAATTGTTAAATTCTTTGAAAACTGCAGATTAAAAACTGTACTTTCAAAATTAATTCTGGCAATATAAACAAGAAATATTAATACAAAGACATTATGGATTAGCTAAGAATAAATCTTCTTTTCCAGAATCTGACTGCCACCAACCTCAAAAACAAAATGTATTTGTTGGAACATAAATAAAAATGCTCTAACTAATCAGCAGGTCATCAGAATTCCTGAATGGTCATCTAATACCAATGCGACTTGACTTGCTAAGTGTTTCTGTTTTGTTTTAGATTTCTAGAATCTATTGTTTTAACTTCAATGCATGTGCTTTGATTTGTTTCCCATCAATTAGCATGCAGCAGACTGATGCCAATGCCTACCCATGAGAAACTCTCACAGATGTCTTTGGTCCTCCATACCTTCCAATGAGGCAGTGAGGACTGAATGATGTTGAGATCCCATTCAGTTTAATGCAGATGTCCTGCAGCACACATTTTAAAGGAAGAGAAAATGGGTGGGGGAAGAGAAGGGGCAGAACTTCCTCTTCCATCAAAACTCTCACGGAATATTACATTTGTCTTACATTCTGAGAGATTAACAGTTTTAAAAATGAAGTAAATAATTAAAAACATTTATTCACACATATAGAATGGATTAAAATGTTAGCCTAATTCAACAGCATCTTTTTTTAAAAAAGCTTTCCTTTTGTGTTTTCCAACTAAGTCTGCATAATTTGCCTGGTGTAGCATCCAGGATGTGATTCCCTAGTGTGATATTTGGTTACCTCAGCAAGACTAAGACTTTGGCACTGAACTCTGTGCAGTCCACAGATGGAGTGTCCATACCTGGCAGCAGGTCCCGAACTGTCAGCGTATCTTTACATTCAGGAGCAACTTGAACTTAAGTAGCTGAACGTTGGCAGTTTGACTTAGAACTGTCAACCACACCCACTAGAATGCGACCCAATCACTTTTTTATTTGAAGGCATTTGAGGTGGGTAGGGGACGTACGAGTAGAAGGAATTAGTAATGGGTACGCAGCAGAACTTTTTGTTAGTCAATCAAAAGCTATCAACTGTTACTTTTCTACTTTTTTTTTGTTATGCAATTTAATCCAAAAGATTTCAGATCTGCAAGTATAAAAATATATTTCATGACACTAGGCTTCAAAAGCCTTTATTATCTTTACTCTCTTCTTCAAAATAACATTAAAACCTGCTCCCTATGGAGGAAAACACATTTATTTTGTGCACTCAGAATAAAGTGAAAACAAAACATCAGAAAAATCTCTGATTTAGCCCAGAATATCTTTGCTGAAGAAATATCAACTTTATGCTGAACCACTGAAATTATTTACCCCAGTTCTCTCCACTTTATAGGTAGCATGTAACAGCTTTTACAACCATTGATATAGTGTAGTTGATACACAAGTCACTTCACATGACTTGTATGTGGCAAAATGGATTTCTGGTAGTTTTTGAAGGAATATATTATTTTTATCAGGACTAGGCAATAGGTGCTGATTTTAGAAGTGGATCAGAGGAGGTCCTATTTAAGGACATATTTTACTCTGTTTACTGTCCAAATCCACCTATAAACTGACAGTTATCCGGAAAAGCATCCAGTCATTAACTCAATGCAAGGCCTTTGAATAGCATTTTGAATAGCATTAAATGAGTTAGTAGTTCTAATCTTCTTGAATGACACACTTTTCATATTATAATTCCATATACCTAAATCTTTAAATTCACATGGCAAAATAACAACAAAATATGTAAACATTGTTTAAGACAGATCCTCAATGAAAATTGTAAATGAGAGCCATAACAAGAAGCACTATAAATTTTCATTGACAACAGTAATGGTTTTATGTGCAATTGCTGCATTACCTGAAGTAACAGGATGCTATGCTATTTGACCTATTGCACAGATGCCATTTAAGTTACTGAGTATATGCATTTACCAAGTGTCATCTCATTTACTTGAAACCAGACAATTTCCATGTTAATGAGGCAAACACCTCAAAATAGTTGGGATGATTTAGGAAGGTTTGTGCGTGGCAGGGAATGAATGTTTGAGAATTTCTGTGCGCAAACTGGCAACCACATAAAATAAAACTGTGATTGTACTTGAAAAGCTGTGTGACATCAAAGGGATAAAAGGCGCTACATCACTGCCAATCTTTCCTTGAGTGAAAGGAAGCAGCAAAATGTCAGAAGACAAATAAGGAATAAAAAATATTGGCTCTAAACTGCTCATGAAGATAAAGAAGATTGACTAGATGAACTATGAGTGGAAGAATGATGAAATGAAGACGAGATTGAGATGATGAAGAATATTTTAACATACCACTGGATATATTTTAATAATCATTATAACCATCATTATTTAATAATAACAATTTTAATCATCACTAAACATGAAAAATGAAGAATGATTTAGTTTTGATGTAGAGATATAATTATGTAAAAACTGCATTTCTAGCTGTGATTATGAATTGCAAAAGTTAGATTTATTTTAAATAGTACATGCATACCATGAAGGAGTAGTATTTTCTACATTTCACTCCTGCAGTGCCCCCCCCCCCCCCCACAGAAGTCTCTCAAAGCAATGGATCTTGAATAACATTCCCTTGTCACAATTAAATCTTCAGTATGTTGCCTCAGAAAGGAGATTTTGGGAATGGGTAAGATTGTGCTAGAGTGCTAAGTTTTTACAATATGTGATTTGTCTTGGAATTCAGCAATATAGAGCAAAGGCCCTGCACTCTCCAAATGTTTCTAGAATCTGTATAGGGGGAATGCAGTCCTGAAGAAAATAAATTTCTTTGGTTTCATGTACTAACCAACTTTCAGAACTCCCAAAATACGTTAGCACTACACAGACATTTGCTCTTGTTTCATCAAAATATGCAATTCTCTTTTAGGTCTATTATTATTGTTCCAGGGTCTGCTATCCATTCATTGGACAGGCAACCAAAAACAACAAGCGAAAGCAATGTGAGGCCAGTGACACATCTGGGAATCAATGCTTTAGGACAAAGTCTGAAAATGACCACACAAGAAAATTTGATAATCAAATAAAACAATAGATAGGTAGCACCTGAACAATATCAAGCTTGATTCCAAGTTCTTGTTTAAAACATTATTGGCTATGGGATGCAAAACTGCTGTCAATGTTGCCTCTGATTTATAGAAAAAGTGATAAACTAATAATAAACCAATTTACCAAAGTCAATCTGTGCATCACTCAATGATTTTTGTTTATGATGAAAACCTTGGCATAGCTATAATGATCTTATGATTCACTTACTTGTCAGCACCTAATAACATATGAGGAATTGCCACATGTAAATGCACTGAAGAGCAGATAGCACTGTGGATTTGGAACCACACTTAAAATATCACTTTTCAGGAAGGCCACAATAGGTTTAATGTTCTCCCTTGTGCCTTTATCTTATATGTTTCCAAGAAATGTCATGGGAAAAATTAAAGAAATATACTGTATCTCTTTCCTTGAAGGGGAAAATTGTTTTTTTTTGTGTAGCAGTGCTTAGTCACTGAATAAGGTATACTTTTAAAATTGATTTACAGTTAGTTTGCTCTGGTATTCCCAAGGGAGATTAAAGATACTGGAATCGTGTCAAAAACATGATTGATGAATTGCATATGATTGTGCACAAACAGTTATGGTGTATTATTTCAAGGTATCACCATGAAAACAGTTTGCTGGAGCTCAAAGTTGCAGTAAGTGTGTTATAAAAACAGACATGAAAGATGCACAAAGCTCCAGCAAGCACCAAGTATTGCATTTTCCACAGGTTAAACAGCACAATATAATTAGAATTACCAAAAGAATCAAGGTCAGTTTCATGGTTAGTGTGTTCCTCTCCACCTCCCAAAATAGAGCATTCATTGCCTTCCTCATTAGTATCTACCCCAGTACTATCATCTGTAGAAACAAGAAAATCAGCAAAAGCAATCATAACACATTGGATCATTGAAAACATTAGTCATCAATTAGCATATTCATGCAAGCAAGAATGTAAGACAATGTTAGTGAAAATGGATGGTTCATTGTTCTTATATTTATTTATAGAACTTGCACAGATTAATGATTCACATCACAATAAATGATTGGTGCTTGTAAGATCTAACATGCACAGCAGCAGTGACAAGCAACAGGATGAGCAGGCTGATATGAATATACAAAAGAAGTAAGCCACGTGATTCTTCAAGTCTGTTCTCCCCTGAATAAGATCTTGGCTAATCTGAAAGCAACCTCAACTTCATATTCAATTCATCTTTTGTGAAACTTCTGCTTTTCAAATATCTATCTCTTGTAAGATTTTGTCTCCTTTGAGGAAGAAAATTCCAAAGAATTTTAATCTGCAAATAAAAAATTTGCTTCATCTCCTTTCTTTATGGATAACTCCTTACTTTCGACAATCCTGATATCAAAAGTAATACCTGAAAAGGCAACTCCGTATCTGCTGCATCTTTATGACCTATAAAGTTCCGTAAATTGCAGAGGAAGCCTACTCTATGGTGTTAAAAATAGTTAACAAATGCAAGGGTCCACTTTTTATGCCTTTTGTGATCATTGAAATTTCAGGATCAATTATAGGTTGGTGAGTAAAGTTTTAAGTGCTTCTGTATTTGGAGGGTAAAATCAGACAGAGCGACCAGGAGTGCAATGGAATAAAACAAATTGCAGGCAAGTGAAGACATATAGGAGGTTTTCAGCAGAAGAGCTGAGGTATAATTAAGGTGAAATTAAGGTGATGAATGTAAGCAATGTTAACACAGAAGTGGTTCATCCATATCAAAAGTTTCAGCAGGTTTACAAATAATCAGTTTCACTTTCAAATGGTTTCCAGGGAGAATATTTGTGAGGGTGAATATGACATGGAGTTTGTGATGTGAGCAGAGGTAGTGGCTTTGAGCTTAATATTCTATTGGAGGAAATTTCTTCTCACCCCTCAGTGGATGCCAGACAAGTAGACTGACAATTTAGAGAGAAGGAGGAGACCAAGAAGACAGCTGCCAAAGCCACGGGCAGGGATGACGGCAGAGCAGAAATGGCTGGAATTTCTGGAAGCAATTCAGAAGGCACAGGATATATACATCCCAAAGAGGAAGAAGTATTCTAAAGGCAAAATGACAACCGTGGCCGACAGAAGTCAAAGCCCAAGAGAGGGCATATCAGAGAGCAAAAGTTAGTGGGAAGTTAGAGGACTGAGAAGCTTTTAAAAATCAACAGTCAACTAAAAAGTCACTAAAGATGGAAAATGAAATTAAGCTAGCCAAAAATATATCAGAGGATAGCAAAAGTTTC
Source organism: Hemitrygon akajei (assembly GCF_048418815.1). Classification (NCBI taxonomy): domain Eukaryota; kingdom Metazoa; phylum Chordata; class Chondrichthyes; order Myliobatiformes; family Dasyatidae; genus Hemitrygon; species Hemitrygon akajei. The sequence goes on along the minus strand of NC_133130.1, from coordinate 72,042,873 downwards.
TTCAGATACATGAAGTGTAAAAGAGAGATGAGAGTGGATATCAGACTGCTGGAAAACGTTGCTGGAGAGGTAGTAATGGAGGACAAAGAAATGGTGGACGAACTGAATAAGTATTTTACATCAGTCTTCACTGTAGAAAACACTAGCAGTAAGGTGGAAGTTCCAGGTGTCAGGAGTCATGAAGTGTGTCAAGTTACCACTATGAAGGAGAAAGTTCTTTAGAAACTGAAACTTCTAAAAGTAGTCTAAGTCACCTGGACCAGATGGTGTACACCCAAGGGTTCTGAAAAAGGTGGCTGAAGAGATTGAGGAGGCATTAGTAATGATCTTTCGAGAATCAATAGGTTCTGGAATCATTCTAGAAGACGGGAAAATTGCAAATGTCATTCCAACAAAGAAGAGAGGCAGAAGAAAGGAAATTATAGGCTCGTTAGTCTGATCTCAGTGGTTGGGAAGATGTTGGAGTCGATTGTTAAGGATGTGGTTTTGGAGTACTGTACTTGAACGCACATGTTAAAATAGGCTATAGTCAGCACGGTTTCCTCAAGGGAAAATCTTACCTAATATGTTGGAAGTCCTTGAAGAAATAGCAAGCAGGATAACCAAAGGAGATTTGGTTGATGTTGTGAAGTTGGATTTTCAGAAGGCCTTTGACAAGATGCTACACGTGGGGCTGCTCAATAAGTTACAAGCCCAAAGAAATTCCTCGTCATCTCCATTCTAAAAGGATACCCCTGATTCTGGGGCTGTGTCCTCTGGTCTTAGACTCTCCCACTATAGGAAACATCCTCTCCACATCCATTCTTCAAGGCCTTTCACAGTTTGATAAGTTTCAATTAGGTTGCCCTCATTCTTCTGAATTCCAATGAAAATAGGCCTGTCAGATGCTCTTCATATGGCAGTGGCTGATTGGCAAGAGGCAAAGAATGGGTATAAAGGGAGACTTTTCTGATTGGCTGAGGGTGACTAGTGGTGTTCCACAGGGATCTTTGTTGGAACAACTTCTTTTTACGTTATATGTCAATTATTTGGATGACAGAATTGATGGCTTTGTTGCAAAGTTTGCAGACGTTATGAAGATAGGTGGAGGGACAGGTAGTTTTGAGGAAGTAGGGAGGCTACAAAAAGACTTAGGTTAGGAGAATGGACAAAGAAGTGGCAGATGGAATACAGTGTCGGTAAGTGTATTGTCATGCACTTTTGTAGAAGAAAATTTTAAGAATCTGAGGCGCAAAGGGACTTGGGAGTCCTTGTGCAGGATTCTCCAAGGGTTAATTTGCAGTTTGAGTTTGTGGTGAGGAAGGCAAATGCAATGTTAGCATTCAGTTCAAGAGGACTAGAATATAAAAGCAAGGATGTAGTGTTAAGATTTTATAAAGCACTGGTGAACCCTCACTTAAGAGTATTGTGAGCAGTTTTGGGCCCCTTATCTTTGAAAGGACATTCTGAAACTGGAGAAGGTTCAAAGGAAGTTCATGAAACTGATTCCAGGATTGAGCGGCTTGTCAAATGAAGAGCGTTTGATGGGCCTACTTTCACTGGAATTCAGAAGAATGACGGCAACCTAATTGAAACCTATCAAACTGTGAAAGGCCTTGAAGAATGGATGTGGAGAGGATGTTTCCTATAGTGGGAGAGTCTAAGATCAGAGGACACAGCCCCAGAATTAGGGGTATCCTTTTAGAACGGAGATGAGGAGGAATTTCTTCAGCCAGAGTGTGGTGAATCTGTGGAATTCATTGCCACAAGCAGCTGAGGAGGCCAAGTCTTTGTGTGTATTAAGGGCAGGGGTTAATAGATTCTTGATTGGTCAGGGCATGAAGGGGTACAGGGGAAAGGCAGGGATTGGGGCTGAGAAGAAAAATGGATCAACCATGATGAAATGGCAGAGTGGACTCGATGGGCCAAATGGCCTAATTCTGATCCCATATCTTATGGTCTTAAAGCCCGAGATGTCAGCCTACATGTGAAAACTGTTATTGCATATTCAGTTCACATAGGTTTAAAAAGATTGATCTTTAGAGAATGTCACAGCTAACAATGGATGCCATTGCAAGTGAATCCTATCAAATAATATAAAAAGATACAAACAGGACAAGCCAACATACATATGGCAATGATGGAGATGCTCTGATAGAGCAGAATCGCATGGTCAATTGTATCAAGAAGATAAAGATTTGTCACAAACATATTAATATAACATTCTATAAGAACAGAATAGTACCAGAACAGGGGTAGTAATATAATTGGTTAGGATCAATTAAAGAATTCAAGAAAGGGAGAACATGAACTTCAGATCTACAATACTCAGGGGTTCCAAAGATGAAATGAAGGTTGGAGATGGGCAGATTTTCTAAGATGGAGGAGGCAAAGTTTTTCTGAGAAGGATGATGAGGCTAGATATGAATAAAGTTGATGCTAGAAAGATAAAAATGGTAGTCAAAGGTGTAGTGGGAATAGGAAGAAACATTTATGGACAAGAGCTCAGATAAAACTTGAGGGGAGAAACTAGTAAAAGATGCAAGGCCTTGGTCGTCATTCAAAAGGCAGTACTCAACTTTAACAAAGAACAATAGGGCTGCAATATTATTTATATTAAAGATAAATATCCACTAATCTTAGGGGCAATATTTCATTTCTTTTGTTCACTATGATTGAATTGAGATACGAGAGAATGAAACTCCTGATAATTAAATGAGATATTGCACATCGGGTATTACTAACCTCCAACAGTCTTTGATCTTTCCTTCAACTTTTCTGTAGACAGTTCATTGTAGCTTGGGAGATCAGACATCTTAACTCCAGATCGAGCTTCTGCAATTAATTGACGAGCTCTCTCTCTCAACTGACGTCGTCGCTCTTCATCTTGATGCTGGAAAGGTATTGAACAGCTGCCATCACAATAATTGATAAAACTGTAATTTCATCCCAAAATTGATTATTTTGACAGTAAAAATGATGCTGCAGAGAGTGTCGTTAACAGTTTCATCTGTGGAGAAGCCAGATAATCCATGTGTAAATTGTTCAAATAGAAGAACAAGTAAAAATGTTACTTTTGATTACTACTTCATTGGCATTAATTAATCCTTTACATATTTTATCATGGTGATAAACTAATAATACAGCATCATCTGTCCGGTACAGATTGTTTCACAGAGTGGTTATTCCCCATTTTGCAATACCTACACATATTATTCATCACAGACACTGCTCGACTAACTGAGATCTTTGGGCACTTCTTCATTATTTCAGATTCCAGAATCTGTTGTTCCATTTGTTTGTCACATAATTTAAAATTTTATATCTTATCATACTCAATAACTTAGGAACAGCTTCTTCAGCGCCACCATCAGATATTTGATGGTCCAAGAACATTACCTTGCTATTCCTTTCCTTTGCACTATTCATTTATTTTTGTAATCTATAGATATTTATGTGTTTGCACTGTGCTGCTGCCACAAAACAACAAATGTCATATTGTCAGCGATAATAAATCTGATTCTGATTACTTAACTGGACAAATAAACATGTTCACATCAACAACAACACTCTGTACAAGAAGGTATGGGACTGTCTGGACTTCCTCATCCTGGATATCCTTTTCATGTATAATCAGTGTACCAAAGAACAATAAAAAATGCTCATTTAAGCAATTTAATCAAATACTAATAAATGAGCAACACACACACTCTATTAGTCACCATATTTAACCTTTAGATTTAGTAACAAACACCAATTGCATTAAACAGTGAATTGTGCAGTACAACTTTAAAAATATACAATAGTGGAAGAGAAAATTGTATTTTTTATTTTTAGTTCACAAATTCTGAACTATCAACTTTTGTCTCGAGTCATAAGACAATGGCAAAAACTCCAGTAGGATTCTTCTGCTACATTTCTCAAAGCACAGCCTTTGCTTAAGTGAAGCACAAGTCAGTGGAGCACAGGAACACCATGACCTGTAAGCCACACAGCATCCTATCTTGGAAATATATTAGTTCCTTCATTATCATGCGATCCAATCATGCCAATGCCAGTCAGTACTAACAGCACCATGAGAGTATCTACATGTAGACTGTACCAAGGCTTTTCAAAGACAGTTAGTGATAGACAATAATTAAATGCAATCTACATCTCATGAAAACAAAAGGTGCTCATCACAAAACTGAAAATGAAAAGGGGTAGTTACAGATTGATTGCATGCAACCTCCAAGTGAATTACTGCAGGACAAGTGTTTTAATAATTGCTGAACCCCAAGACCAACACTCAGCATTTTAAGAACAGTTTCTTAATTTTGCTATCCGATTTCTTATCGGTCCATAAACCCATGAACACTACTTCAGTATTCGTCTTTTGCACTATTTATTTACTTGTAACATAGTAATTTTTGCATCTTGCATTTACAGCTGTTGCAAAACTAACACATCTCACAACAAGTCAGTGATAATACCTGTAGGGCACAGCTGTACATATCTGGCTATTTCTTTTTAGAATTCATGCGACTCCTGGACTAAATTTGCTAGAGATCAGAAAACAAAGTCAATCCATGTCACACATATTCTTTTTCAACATACATCAGTTCATTTTGGTTATTAGTAAAATAATTTTTCTAAGTCTGGTAGCAATTGTCCCTACAATTTACAATTATTCAATAAAGAACAGCAAATTTCAAATGATTGGACATTTGAAATATAAATGGAAAATATTGTAAATACCTTTTGTATTTAAGACCTTTCCACAGAATTAATATTCCACATTTTGAGGAAGGATCTATTTCTGAAATGTGAGTTTGTCTGTTCTCATATTCCTTGCTAACTCAATGTAGCGATTTTCTGTTTATTGTTGCCACAGGACTGATTGCCACAGGACACATTTCAGCAGTACTGATGAGAAGACAATTAATGTTAAATTCTCTGGGGAATTAATATGGATTTACAGGACAAAAGATGATCCCTTTTTGTATACTTCAATAGTTTACTGAGGAAATTACCATGATTTTTGTCAACAATAATACAAATAAATTTCTATCATAAAAGAAGTCACAAACTCCCCAGGCCTTACTTTACTGCATTTCCCCTAGCCCTCCCACAAAACTCTGAGGACCTCAGGCACCTTTTCTGATATTCCCATGTGCTCCTTGAACCTCTACCAGACTCCCTGGCATCTCTTTGCTGTGCTCCTGGCCCTTCTACTTGTTTCAGAGTTGCATGGAACAGAAATGGGTATTCAGCAGTCCATGTCCACAGTTACCACTTTTTGCACATGTACTCTAATACTACTTGCCCATATTTGATCTGTATCCTCTATGCCTTGCCCACTGAAGTGCCTGTTTTAATAACTCCTGAACACTTCCTCTAGCAGTGATTTACTGCTATCATCCATGCTCTTTGTAAAAAACTTTCCCCTTAAAATTGTTTAAAGCTCCTTTTTTCAACTTAACTGTGTGCATTCTTATTTTTGATACCCATGCCATGGGAAAACTATTCTTAATATTTACCCCATCTATGTCACTTATAATTTTACATGCCTCTCAGGTCATCCCAGCTTCTTTTACTTCAGGAAAAACAAGCCCAACCTATCTAATCTCTCCTCATAACCAAAATCCTCCATTCCAAGCAAAATTCTAGTGTTTCACTACTGTACATTCTCCAGTGCAATCATGCCCCTCCTATCGTTTGGTGACTAGAACTGCACACAATGGTCCAAGTATAATTTAACCAGTATTTTATAAAATTGCAATGCCCCAACTTCTATATTCTATGCAGGCAAGTATGCCATATGTCTTCTTCACTACCCAATAGAGCTATTTTGTCACTTTTAGAGAACTATGGACTTGTAACCCCATGTCCTTCTTCAACACTTGTTAGCACCTACTAATTGTTGCATTGGTTCTACCCCCACTTTACTTTCTAAAATGCATCATCACCCCTCTTGTCAACATTAAATTCCATCAAACAAAATTCCACTGAACTTGTCATAGACTTCCAATCAGTTTTCCTGACTATCATTTTGGATCTAATTAGCCAACATGCATTGGTCTCGTACCTTAACCTTCTGAACCAGCCTACCATGTGGGAGCTTGTTAAGTGCCTTAATAAAATCTATATCAACAATATTTATGGCCCTGCCTTCTTCAGTCTTCTTAGTTGCTTCCTCAAAAAATTCAAAATTAGTGTGCAGGATTTCCCTCACTCAAAGCTACACTGACAATATCTGACAGCCCCTGACTACCCATATGTACAGTACTTAAATCGTATCCTCATGATTAGTTACTATACATTCTTTGGGCTGCCGTCTACTCATTCCTGCCTGATTTATTTTGGTGATCTATTTTTAAACCATATCCCACTGCCAAACACACAAGATATTTTGCAAATCACCTCTCTGCAGTGAGAGAATTTGGCTAATTGCAACTCCAAAGAAATAGGGCTTGTCAAATGCACTCTACAAACACATCCAAATTAGGAAAAGGAAACGAATAAGGTAGGGAAGGGAGAGGAGCAGACCACAAGGAGAGAGAAAAGAATGGGAAACAAGTATGGGAAAAAGAGAAGGCAAAAGGGTTGGAAGAAAGTACTGCGCAGCAAGGAAAAGATGGACAGAATGAAGTACAGGAGGAAAGGCTTCAAAAAGATGGAAAGGGATCAAAGGAAAAGGTGGAAAAATAATAGGAATAAAGAGCAAAAGGAAGGGGATAGGATTCAGAAATCTATTTGAAAACTCATCCCATAGGCCACTGAAGAACATAAATGTGGGATCACGGTGAAAAGGATGAGAGGTGCATAAAGAGACGACATTATACCTGCATGTAATTGCTTTGCTCTTCCTCATTCACACTGTTCTCATTCTGAGACAACATCCTATATAATACAATGCAATTTATATTCCATTATTACTGTACCATAACCTTAATGTTATACTACTTCTGTCAGAACTTAATGCTGTACATAACTTCTAGTCTTTCCAAGGCTGGGTGAAATAAAATGGGAATGTAAAACTCTGACAGGAAAGAGGCCAGTGGGCTGGCAGTAACCAATATCAATGAGCGGAAAGACAGTGACCTATTGACAAAACAGTGGTGGAGAAAGGAGGATCTCTTTCAAAGTTTATATTTAACTCTATTCTATTTCCAAGTTCATGATCGCTAAGTGCTGATGTAAGCATGTTTTATTTGTCTTTTACTTGAATTCTATATCCAATAAGTGGGTCTTCAACAGATAAAGTTTATTTAATTCCTTACTTAAGGCCTCGAAGCCTGCTTACTCCTTGTCTGCCACCCTGACCATAAATTCAGGTTAGTCATTATTATAAACATTAGAAAAATAAGGAGTAGGTCATACTTGGAGCCCGCTCTTTACTTCAATAAGATCATGGCCACATATCCGCTTTGCCAGCTGGTTTCCAGAACCCTGCATTCCCTTAATATTTTGATCTCAGTCTTGAATGCTCATTCAATTGCTTAAATTCTTTTTCCTAATTCTGACCTGAAGCATTATGTCACTTGTCTTTCCACAGATGATGGCTGAACTTGCTGAATATTTCTAGAACTTCACTATTTCAAACTTCAAGCACCAGCAATTTTTTTATATAATTTTTTTAAGACCCACATTCATTTGATTTCCAGTGACTTACAACCTTTTTCACTAAATAAATTTGTTCTTGTCCAGCCAAACGATTGACTACTTTCCCTGAGCCTCACCATTTCAGAAACCTATGCCTCTCTACCTTCAAGCCAAATGTATATTTCTGTCATGGAAACCTTCCTGTTCCTTAGAAGATCTCATTCTACATTGAACACAAGGGATGAGAGAGGGAGAGAGAGGGAAGGAGGAAAGGCAGGAGGGAGGAAGAGAAAGAAACAGAGACAGTGATAGTGAGACAGAGATAAATAGAGTGATAAAGAGACAGAGGAAGATGAAGAGAGAAATAGTGATAGAGAGTGGGTGGGGGAGGCAGCGAGGAATGGAGTTCACAGGAGGAGGCAAGCAGAAAGTACCAGACAAGAGATGTGTTACAAAGAAAGTTAGTGAGGCCTGAAAGACACATTTTATTCATATGCTGCTGTACATACAGTCCACCTTCAAGAGCAAATCCTTGTTTTGCACAAAATGTCATATCCTGCTACCTCTAAGAAAATCAAAGAGAAAAAAATTAAGCAAAGGAGAAAGAGAGACAGAGAATACAATGAATAAGACTCAGATAAAGATACAAGACAAACACTGCAGGAGCAAAACAGAGAAAATCAGCTGCACACATTCATCCATTAAAACATGAAACATTTAAATAATTGCATACCAGTCTTGGAGAATCAGGTACCAGCAAAAAAAAATTGAGAAACATTAAAAGAGACAAATATACAATATGATTAGTACAAAACTACTCTAAACGATAAAATAAGAAGCTGGAAGTGGAGGTTGCAGGGTTACAGAGTGTGGTAAATATCAAAAGGATAGTTAAACATTCAGAGCTGTGTGCTTAAACAGGATAGAAATAGTGTGTGTAGAGCTCGAGCCTATTTCTGTCAAAGTCCAATGACAAATCCAAATGCAAAACGGAAGCAATTGCAACATATAATCAGATCAATGCAAGGAATATTAAAGCTTGATTCATAAAAATAATGAAGACTCTGGGTAAAAAAAAATATAATAGAAACATAGAAAACCTACAGCACAATACAGGCCTTGCGGCCCACAAAGCTATGCCGAATATGTCCTTACCTGAGAAATCACCTCAAGTTACCCATAGCCCTCTATTTTTCTGGACTCCATACACCTGTCCAGGCGTCTCTTAGAAGACCCTATCGTATCCACCTTCAACATCGTCGCCGGCAGTCCATTCCATGCACTCACCACTCTCTGCATAAAAATCTTATCCCTGACATCTCCTCTGCACCTTCTTCCAAGCACCTTAAAACTGTGCCCTCTCATGCTAGCCATTCCAGTCCTAGGAAAAAGCCTCTGACTGTCTATGCCTCTCATCATCTAATGGGAAACTTCAATCAAATATGCATTAGGAAATTAACACCACCCTCTAAAATTGCTACTATCACACTGGTTAAGGCATTTCAACAGAGTTGTTAGGTAGGAATTTAATAAAATGTGCAACTCAAAGGTAAGAACATTGGTGGTCGTGTTTCGGTGTGCCTGCAACCATTGTCTTTAGTGACAAAGATAATGTTGGAGTCGTCTAGGCCAGCACATTTTGTAGATGGTATATTTTGATGTGCACCTACCATGGAGGGGATGAACATTCAAGGTGACAGACAGAGTATGAATCAAGCCGGCTACTTCGTCCTGGATGGATTTGAGCTTCTTGAACATCCTTGGAGCTGCACTCATTGAGCCCATTTGAGAGTATTTTATCACACTGCCAACTTAAATCTTGTAGATTGTGGAAAGGCATGGAATTGTCAGGAGTAAATTACTCACTGCATGATACCCAGCCTCTTACTTGATCTTGTAGTACCTATGTTAGTATCTCAGACACCTCCACTCAGTGGCCACTTCATTAAGTTCCTCCCATACCTGATAATAACTTTGCCATGGATAGTCCCAAGCCCAGCTGCGAAAGGAAGCAGAAGGGGCCTGGAGCTAGCAATCCCATCCTGTAAATGCCTAGTGCTAAAGAAACCCCAATCGAAGCTCCAAAAACCTCAACCCTGGGACAGGAAGGATCCAAGAAGATGGGCAAAACCTGGGAACAATTTGAAAGAGTTGCGTGAAAACTCTGCAAGCTGTTATTGATAGCCTATGCCCTAGTAGGGTTAATGGCCTTAACTAACTGTACCTAATAAAGTGGCCGCTGAGCATACGTTTGTGGTCTTCTGCAGTTGTAGTCCATCCATTTCCAAGTTTTGACATGTTGTGCGTTCAGAGATGCTCTTCTTCAAACCATTGTTGTGACATGTAATTATTTGAGCTACTGTCACTTTCCTGTCAGCTTGAACCAATCAGGCCTTTCTCATAGAAATACAGAAAACCTACAGCACAATACAGGCCCTTCGGCCCACAAAGCTGTGCCGAACATGTTCCTACCTTAGAAGTACCTCGGCTTTACCCATAGCCCTCTATTTTTCTAAGTTCCATGTAGCCATCCAAGAGTCTCTTAAAAGACCCTATCGTTTCTGCCTCCACCACCATCACCAGTAGTCCATTCCATGCACTCACCACTCTCTGCGTAAAAAACTTACCCCTGACATCTCCCCTCTACCTACTTCCAAACACCTTAAAACTATGCCCTCTTATGCTAGCCATTTCAGCCCTGGGGAAAAGCCTCTGACTATCCACACGATCAATGCCTCTCATTATCTTGTACACCTCTATCAGGTTACTTCACATCCTCTGTCGCTCCAAGGAGAAATGGCCAAGTTCACGCAACCTATTCTCATAACACATGCTCTCCAATCCAGGCAACATCCTTGTAAATCTCCTCTGCACCCTTTCTATGGCTTCCACATCCTTCCTGTAGTGAGGTGACCAGAAATGAGCACAGTACTACAACTGGAGTCTGACAAGGGTCCTGTATAGCTGCAACATTACCGCTCGGCTCCTAAACTCAATGCAATGATTGATGAAGGCCAATGCACTGTATGCCTTCTTAACCAGAGTCAAACTGTGTAGCAGCTTTGAGTGTCCTATGGGCTCAGACCCCAAGAACCCTCTGATCCTTCACACTGCCAAGAGTCTTACCATTAATACTATATTCTGAAATATTTGACCTACCAAAATGAGCCACTTCACACTTATCTGGGTTGAACTCCATCTGCCACTTCTCAGCCCAGTTTTGCATCCTATCAATGTCCCATTGTAATGTCTGACAGCCCTCCACACTATCCACAACACCCCCAAACTTTGTGTCATCAGCGAATTTACTAACCCATCCCCTCACTTCCTCATCCAGGCCATTTATAAAAATCACAAAGAGTTGGGGTCCCAGAGCAGATCCCCAAGGCACACCACTGGTTACCGGCCTCCTTGCAGAATATGACCTGTCTACAACCACTCTTTGCCTTCTGTGGGCAAGCCAGCTCTGGATCCACAAAGCAATGTCCCCTTGGATCCCATGCTTCCTTACTTTCTCAATAAGACTTGCATGGGGTACCTTTTCAAATGCCTTGTTAAAATCCATATACACTACATCTACGGCTCTACCTTCCTCAATGTGTTTAGTCACATCCTCAAAAAATTTAATCGGGCTCATAAGGCACAACCTGCCTTTGACAAAGCCATGCTGACTATTCCTAATCATATTATACCTCTCCAAATGTTCATAAGTCCTGCCTCTCAGGATCTTCTCCATCAACTTACCAACCACTGAAGTAAGACTGACTGGCCTGTAATTTCCTGGGCTATCCATACTCCCTTTCTTGAATAAGAAAACAACATCCGCAACCCTTCAATCCTCCAGAACCTCTCCCATCCTCATTGATGATGCAAAGATCATTGCCAAAGGCTCAGAAATCTTCTCCCTCGCTTCCCACAGTAGCCTGAGGTACATCTCCTCCAGTCCCGGTGACTTATCTGACTTGATGCTTTCCAAAAGCTCCAATGTGTTCTTAATATCTACATGCTCAAGCTTTTCAGTACACTGCAAGTCATCCCTACAACTGCCAAAATCCTTTTCTGTAGTGAATACTGAAGCAAAGTATTCATTAAGTACCTCCGCTATTTCCTCCAGTTCTATACACACTTTTCCACTGTCATACTTGATTGGTTCTATTCTCTCACATCTTATCCTCTTGCTCTTCACATACTTGTAGAATGCCTTGGGGTTTTCCTTAATCCTGTCCGCAAAGGCCTTCTCATGGCCCCTTCTGGCTCTCCTAATTTCATTCTTAAGTTTCTTCCTACTAGTCTTATAATCTTCTAGATTCCTATCATTACCTAGTTTTTTTTAACCTTTCGTAAGCTCTTCTTCTTGACTAGATTTATAACAGCCTGTGTACAACACGGATCTTGTACCCTACCATCCTTTCCATGTCTCATTGGAATGCACCTACTCAGAACCCCACGCAAATATCCCCTGAACATTTGCCACATTTCTTCCATACATTCCCTGAGAACATCTGTTCCCAATTTCCAAGGTTGTTATTGCAACACCACTTAACCAGCTGATGTATCTTGCTCTTGCATGCTTCCTCACCATCTGAAGTTCTGCCAACAATAGTTGCGCCATTAGAAAATTTATGGTTGGTGTTTGAAGTGGGTGTAGAGAAAGTAGAGCAGTGGGCTAAGCACACATCCTCGCGGTGCATTAGGGTTTATTGTCAGTGAGGCATAGATGTTATTTCTGATCCACATAGACTATAGTCTCCCAGTGAGGAAGTCAAGGATCCTGTTGCAGATTTTGGAGCATGTTGATTAGAACTGAGGTATGATTGTGTTGAACATTGAGCTATAATCAACAAACAGCAACCTGACATAGGTATTGTACCCCAGAACAAATTCCAGATCCGCAACACTTACGATTACAACTTTCCCCACACAAACATCCTTTTGGGAATTTCTAGGCAAAAAAGTGTTTTGAAACAGAGTTTGTGAGTGTAGTTCAAGATTGCTTTGTACTAAATCGATGGAAGCCCACAAGGGGTATATCTATCATGACTTGGTATTGAAAAATGTCCCAGGCAATATATAGAATTGGAATTTGCTGCACCCTTGGAGCACAGAAACTACAGAAGAACAAGATTCACCATGATCTTAGATTCAGATACACCAAAAATCAGGAGATGAGAAAATCCCTTCAACAGGATTAAATTCAATGGATGAGGAAAGAGATGAAGCAAATGCAATGTTAGTTAAAATTCAGCAACAGTCAACTGAAGTACTTTTACAGAATAAATATATGTATAGAACCAGGCTCAGTCTAAATAAGCACAGCTCTCAACAGATTAACAAGCGAATAAAAAGTGATCTGAAAAAGAAATTGACCTTTACAAATCTTGCAGGTAGAAAGCTGAGAGCGTTCACAGAGATATATATATATATATATTTCAACATGCAGAAACATGTCAGTAAGTTGAACATGGGGGTAGAGGCTGAGAAGAAAACTAAGTGAAAGAAAACAAAATGGCAGAAATATCTTTTAGAAATGAAAGAGCAGAAGGGTAAGTGGGAATATTGAAAGATGCTCAAAAGCCTGCAATGTAGAGTGAACAAGAAATATTAAATATTCACATTAAGCATAAAACTGTATTTACATAGTAGCTGCCACAGTCTCAAGACTTCCTGAACTATGTGACTATGCTCATGTATTACTTCTCTAATATACAGGAAATTGTGGCAGTCTATCCATTTATACAAAAGTGCCACAAACAAAATTCAGATAGTTTACTAAAAACACAAAATGCTGGCAGAACTCAGCAGGCCAGACAGCATCTATGGGAGGAGGTAGTGATGACATTTCGGGCCGAAACCCTTCATCAGGAGTGAAGTAACATGGGATGGTCAAGGGGGGATAAGAAGTGGGGGGAGGGATAAAGTAGAGAGCTAGGAAGTGATAGGTTGGAGGGAAATGGGCTAGGGGGAAGGTGGAGAATTATGGGAAATAAAAGAGAAAGAAAGGTAGGGCTGGGGGAAGATTATAGTGAGGGGGGAAAAAAGAGAGAGAAAGAGAACCAGGCTGAAATAATAGATAGGGATGGGGGTAAGGGGGGGGCAGGGGTATCAACGGAGGTCTGTGAGTTGGATGTTCATGCCGGCAGGTAGGAGGCTACCCAGGTGGGAGATAAGGTATTGCTCCATCGACCTGCGCGCGACCTCTGATAGTTTACTAGTGCGGTTTGAAGGATACAGATTTAATAAAACTGCAGAATTCTTAAAACATAGGATTTTAAAAATGCATTTGAAAGAACAGTTGGGACCTCACAATAGTATTTTATCTAGTGGATGACAATACAGTATCACTCAAGTATTTTAATGCGTTTCAGTTTAGATGAAGTCTCAGATTCTTGAACCTTGGCCCTGCCTTATAGATGAGAGAGCCAGCACTGAGACAAGGCTGAAATTCTGAATAAGCACTTTATTTATTACAGGGTAACATCAAAATATTGCCCTTCATCTAAAGCTAACAATTCAAAGAACTGGCTTTTCAATAATTTCAATATAATTTTAATCAACATTTAGAGGAAAGATTAAATCAAGATCATGTAACACAATGTAATTATATTGCTGGAGGAACTTAGCATGCCAGGTAACATCTATGGAAGAGTGAACAGTTGACATTTGATGCTGAGACCCTTCATCAGGATGGCAAAAGAAGTGCGAAGGAATCAGACGAGGAAGGTGGGGGGAGGAAAGGTGGTGGCAGGTGATAGGTGTAACCGGGAGAAGGAGAAGGGTGCAGTAAAGGGCTGGTAAGTCAATTGTCAGTAAAAATAAAAATCAATGGAATCAGTGCAATAATCAGTGGTATATCGACCAAAACAAAAAGTGGCCATGGTTGTTGGATGGCAATCATCTTAGCCTCTGAATATTGCTGTAGGTGGGACCTGTGGCATTGGCACTGGTCAGGTCCAACATCTTCAGTGGTATATTCATGATCTTTTCTCCATGAAAAGAGAGAATGTTCACTTATAACTGCATGATGTTCAATCCCATTCATAACTACTCAAAATAAATGAAGCATCCCACACACAGTTGCAAGAAACAGTTTGTAAACCCTTTGCAATTACCTGGTTTTCATAAAATGTGGTCTATCTTCATCTGAGTCACAATAATACACACAATCTGCTTAAACTAATAACATTACCGAGTAGACCATTTAAACAACCACAGTCTAGGTTCAAAAAAGAATGTGAACCTCTGAGGTTATGCCTCCTACAAGAGCTATTTGGAGTTAGGTGATCCAATCAATGTAACGTTTATCAGTCCACAAAAAGAAAAATTCTCTACAAATGAAGGAAAGTCAGTACTTTTGCTACTCTCCCTAGGAGTGGCAGTCCTGCTAAGGTCACACCAACAGCACAATGTGCAATGCTGAAGGAAGTGAGAAAGAACCCAAGGGTAACAGCAAAAGACCTGCAGAAATCTCTAGAACTTGTTGAAATCTCTGTTCATGTGACCACTATAAGAAAAACACTGAACGAGAATGGTGTTCATGGAAGGACACCATGGAGGAAACCACTGCTCTCCAATAAAAACATTGCTACAACCTCAAGTTTGCAAAAGACCACCTGGATGTTCCACAATACTTCTGGGACAATGTTCTCTGAATAGATGAGATGAAGGTTGAACTTTTTTGGCAGAAATGCACAGTGCTATGTTTGGAGGAAAAACACCACTGCACACCAACACCAAAACCTCATCCCAACTGTGAAGCATGGTGGAAGGAGCATTAAAGTTTGGGACTGCTTTGCTGCCTCAGGGCTTGGACAGCTTGCAAACGTTGAATAAACAATGAATTCAAATTGCATTAAGACATTTTACAGGAGAATGTCAGGGTAGCGGTCCTTCACCTAAAGCTTAATAGAAGTTGGATGATGCAACAAGACAATGATCCGAAACACAAGAGTAAACCAACAACAACATGGTTTAAAAAGAAGAAAATTCATGTTTTGGAATGGCCAAGACAGATTCCAGATCTGAACTCAATTGAGATGCTGTGGTATGACCTGAAGAGGGCTGGTCATGCAAGACATCCTAGAAATATTGATGAACTGAAACTGTTTTGTATGGAGGAATGATCTAAAATTCCTCCTTCTTGTTGTGCAAGCTATAGGAAACATTTGGTGGAGGTTATTGCTGCCAAAGGAGGTTCTACCAGTTACTAAAATACAAGGGGTTCACATACTTGTTCCAGCCTGGACTGTCATGTATTCAATAAAGACATGAAAAGTACAATTGTTTGTGTATTATTAGTTTAAGCAGATTGTGTTAGTCTATTATTGTGATTTAGAAGAAATTCAGATCACATTGTATGAGTAATTACAGCAGAAAACCAGATAATTGCAAAGGGTCACAAACTTTTTCTTCCAACTCTAATCAAATGAAATCAAGACACATGCTGATAAATAGCAAATAATGAACACAAGAAAATCTGCAGTTGCTGAAAATCCAAAGCAACACACACAAAATGCCGGAGGAACTCAGCATGCTAGGTAACATCTGTGGAAGAGTAAACAGTTGACGTTTGAGGCTGAGACTCTTCATCAGGACGGGAGAAGAAGTGCGAAGGATTCAGATGAAGAAGGTGGGGGGAGGAAAAGAAGAGGTACAAAGTGGCAGGTGATAGGTAAAACTGGGAGAAGGAGAGGCTGCAGTAAAGGGCTGGTGAAAGAGATAAAGGGCTGGAGAGTACAGAAGGCCATGGAACATAAGAAATAGGAGCAGGAGTAGGCCATCTGGCCCATCAAGCCTGCCCTGCCATTCAATAAGATCATGGCTGATCTGTCTGTAAACTCAGCTCCATCTATCTGCCTTTTCCCCATAATCCTTAATTTCCCTACTATGTAAAAATCTATCTAACTGTATCTTAAATATATTTAGTGAAGAAGCCTCAACTGCTTCCCTGGGCAGAGAATTCCACAGATTCACCACTCTCTGGGAAAAATAGTTTCTCCTCATCTCTGTCCTAAATCTTCTCCCCTGAATCTTGAGGCAATGTCCCCTAGTTCTAGTCTCACCTACCAATGAAAACAACTTTCCTACTTCTATCTTATCTATCCCTTTCAAAATTTTGTATGTTTCTGTAAGATCCCCTCTCATTCTTCTGAATTCTAGAGAGTATAGTCCCAGGCGACTCAATCTCTCCTCATAAGTTAACCCCTTTATTCCTGGAATCAACCTGGTATACCTCCTCTGCACTGCCTCCAAAGCCATTATATCTTTCCTGAAGTATGGAAACCAGAACTGCACACAGCACTCCAGGTGCGGCCTCACCAGTACCCTGTACAGTTGCAGCATGACTTCCCTGCTCTTGAATTCAATCCCTCTAGCAATGAAGGCCAACATTCCATTCGCCCTCTTAATAACCTGTTGTACCTGCAAGCCAACTTTTTGCAATTCATGAACAAGCACTCTCCCAAGTCCCTCTGCACAACAGCATGCTGCTATCTTTCACTATTTAAATAATAATCTGCTCTTCTATTATTCCTTCCAAAGTGGATGATCTCACATTTACCAATGTTGTATTCCATCTGCCAGATCTTGGTCCACTCACTTAACCTATCTATATCCCTCTGCAGACTCTCCACATCCTCTGTACAATTTGCTTTTCTACTCAGTTTAGTGTCATCAGCAAATTTTGCTACACTACACTCAGTCCCCTCTTCCAAATCATCAATGTAAATGGTAAACAGCTGCGGGCTCAGCACCGACCCCTGCGGCACCCCACTCACCACCAACTGCCCACTGGAGAAACAGACATTTATGCCAACTCTCTGCCTTCTATCTGTTAACCAATCCATTATCCATGCCAATACAGTTCCTCCGACTCCTTGCATCCGTATTTATAAAGAAGAAAGGGAAGAGGGAGGAGCACAAAGGAAATGATGGGCAGGTAGGGAGATGAGGTGAGAGAAGTTAACAGGAATGGGAAATAGTGAGGGAGAGGAGTGGGGCAAATTCCTCCAGCATTTTGTGTGTGTTGCTTTGGATTTCCCTCATCTGCAGATTTTCATGTGTTTGTGTGCCTCTACGCCTCCTCCCTCACTACCATTCAGAGCCCCAAACAGTCCTCCCAGGTGAGGCGATACTTCACCTGTTAGTCTGTTGGAGTCATCTACTGTATCCGGTGCTCCCAGTGTAGCTTCCTGCATATCGGTGAAACCATATGTAGATTGGGAGACCACTTCATCAAGCATCTTTACAGACTAAGTCACCACAAAAAGTAAGATTTCCTGGTCGCCACCCATTTCAATTCTACTTCCCATTCCCATTCTGACATATCAGTCCATGACCTCCTCTACTGCCAAGATGAGGCCACACTGAGGTTTGAGGAGATATTCCATCTGGGTAGCCTCCAACCTGATGTCCCCCCCCCCTTCACCATTCCCCTCTCTCACCTTATCTCTTTACCTCCCCATCATTCCCTCTGGTGCGCCACCTCCTTCCCTTTCTTCCATGGCCTTCTGACCTCTCCTATCAGCCCTTTGCTTTCACCTATAAACTTTCAAGCTCTTTACTTCAAGCCTTCCCCCCAGTTTCACCTATCACCTGCCACCTTGTACTAATTCCCCCATCCCCCCCACTTTATTAGTCTGACTCTTCTCCCTTCCTCTTCAGTCCTGATGAAGGGCCTCAACCCAAAGCATTGACTGTTTTCTCTTTTTCATAGATGCTGCCTGGCCTGCTGAGTTCCTCCAGCATTTTGTGTGTCTTGTGTGTGCAAATAATATGTACCGTAAAAGGACAAGGTATTCATCATCCTTGACAACAGAGTGCATGTCTAACATTAACTTTTCTGTCTACACATCAAATCAGATGGCAAAATGTGCTACAACAAAGAAAACATTAAATGACAAGGAACTACTAACTGTCGATGTTAAAGGGATTCTAAGTGTACACCGGTTCACAAAATTGAGACTGACATAATGGTACAGCAAAATAACTCCGTCAGGATTGGACTACAGAATAAGGAAATCTTGCTACAATTGTATAGGGCCTTGGTGAAATTACACCTGAAGTAATGTGTACTTTTCTTAAAGTGATGCCTGAGATGATGGTGTTGTCATAAAGGAGGGATTGAGCACAAGTGATTTTGCAGATACTGAAAATCCAAAGCAACACACATAAAATGCTGGAGGAACTCAGCAGGTCTGGAAGCACTTATGGAAATTAACTAACAGTCAACATTTTGGGCTGAGAACCTTCGTGATGACTGATGAGGAAGGGTGAAGAAGCCAGAATAAGATGGTGTGGGGATCAGGAAGGAGAACAAGCCAGAATTTGACAGGTGAAGCCAAGTGGGTGGAGGTGAGGGGCAGGAAATAAGAAGCTGGAAGGTGATAAGTGGAAAGGGTAAAGGCTTGAGAAGGAGGAATCTGATAGGAGAGTAATCCATGGGAGAAAGGGGAGGAGGAGGAGCACCAGGAGATGTTAGGCAGGTGAGGCAAAGAGATGAGGTAAGAGAGGATTCAGAGTGGGGAATTGAAAGAGAGACTGAATTGGATTTGGTGTATATCACTGGAGTTCATAAGATTTTGAGGTTATCTCCTTGAAAGATAAGATGCTGAAAATGAGAGGAAACTAGGAAGTAGAATGATTGGCCATCAACCTATTGAACAGCAGAGGAATCTCAAATTCTGTATGAATTATTCTTATTTCAACCTATATTCACATGCTGAATCACGTGCAAGGAGAAGGAGGGGTGGAGGTCCAGCAAACAAGAGCACTGGCCTTTCCCATAATCATCAAAAACAAGATGACGGATGTATATGCAAATGTTTAGGGCACAAATTAAAAATGTGCATACAAGTTTTTTTCAATAATTTAATATTCTTGTTGACACTCTATCCTTATGCTATCATCAAATCAAATGGAGCCAGAGCACCAGTTTAACTTTCCAATGGGAATCTTGTGAATTAATCTTTCAAATTAATATAAATGGAAAATGCTGGAAATGATTCAGTTCAATTCTGAAGAAAGGCCATCAACCTGAAACGTTAGAACTCTCAATACCAATTTCTGTTAATATTTTAGACTTTCAGCATCCACAGTTCTTTCATATTAATTCCTAATTAAAAGCACCTTCTCTCCTAGAATAAAAACAATAAATATAGAATCCCTTAATGTCCCTGGCCAAGGCATTCACTCAGCATACTGAAGTTAATTAATAGCTGTTAAAACTGGGATTCCTAAACATTAGTGCTCAATTACCACGATTATTATACCACCTAATGTGAACAAAACATCAGTATATTAATATCAAATACATACATTTAAATCAATTTTACTTTTTGATATATTTAGAATTTAATATTCAACCAAGAATTTAGGGTAATTTCTGAAAACCACTACAGGCAAGACAATTATTATATTGTCAGTAAAAATAAAGAGGTACTTCTATCCACAATAACTTGTGATGAATTCTCAATCAGATGCTTTAATTTATGTTACTAATTTGTCACCAAAATCAGTGATATTGGTGCTAAATGTGATTATTAATGAAGTGGCATTCCTGCTCATGTGCAATGCATACTATGAAAGGGGTTAGTTTTCATGCATTTGCTCGGAAGTAGGCGATCATCAACGGCAAGGTAAACAAAATGTGCATTTTCTGGCTACTGTCAGGCTGATCAGCACAAGTCACCCATGCAGGATGGCAAAGCAACTTTCTCTGCACACTATGAACATAAAGTAACAGTTCAGAGTTTCTTCTTCAATTACAGCTATAATGAACAAATTACCATTTAAAATAGAGAAAATAAAATGCAGAAGCTAATAATTTTGGACTGCAGATGACTTTAAGTATTCCTTTAGATCACTCAACCTGCCCCTTCTGCAACTTCAACACACTTCTGAATTTTCCAGCTCTGAGGAAGGATTCATGCTCTCAAATGTTGTCTGCTTTGCTCCGTATTGACCTGTACAAGGCTTCCACGTGTTATTTCTTTGTTTAGCAATTATTGTGGTTGGTTTCTCTTGTACCTCACATTTGAGCAGCTATCAACCAAAGAAAATGCTTTGAAATGGGTTAAATTCCTGAATACTAGAACACCACAAAAAGCCACAAGCAAATTATTTTGAAACACTTTTCTTGTTATTCACCTTCTGCACTAGTTTGTAACTTGAAGTAAACTGTACTGCTGCTGCAAAACATCACATATCAGTGATAATAAACTTAATTCTGATTCTGACATGCAGTTGTTTCACATTATTTGCAAACTTTGGGATCACTTGATGAAATGTTATGTAAAATGAAACTATTAAAGAAAAAATCTTTTAGAATAGCTAAGTAATGCCAATGTTGCTTCTCTCAATTAATACGCCTGTATTGAAACTCTTAGTAAAAAATTAATTGTTGGGATTTATATATTAAAGTAATTTTTCTATTGATATATTAAAGCAATTTCTCTACAGTAGAATTGACTACACAACTTTTCCTAAAACTACCACTAAAGAACTGTCTGTATAAATTCCAATGTCTCCTCATTAAAGGTCTGAGTATTCTTTGTATGAGATACAGTATTGATAGCGAGGCTTTGAGAGGTGGCAGTTTATTTTGAATTTCTTTAAAAAATAAATCCCATTCACATTGCAAAAACTAACAAGAAGTTCATATTAATATCATCTGAGCTTTCTAGATTTGGTGACATTTACATATTGTTCTGTTTGCTTTTTCAACTTGCTATGTTACTGTATCTCCAGATTATGTTAGAATATTGTAACTCAATTTCATTTATTGTACATATTATAGTACTATGTATGACACCAGAAGTCTGCTTAAGTGAAAAGCCGCACAGATAATTTCACACTATACATATCAATGTCTTCACTTCAATGAAAGCAAAACATCAGTGATTTTCCATATCCTAGGATAAAATTCATACACAATGACAGAGGATTTTGTGAGCCACACAAAGAGAAGGATATTATATATTCACAACAGCCATAAGAATCGTATGTTTAATCAAAGATCATGTGGTATTAGTGAACATTAATAACAATACTCCTGTCAAATGTATATGCTCAGCTTAATTGTCCATTTCATTATAAAAATTACTTTAAATGAAAAAAGCCAGTTACTACATAAAGAAATGAAATAACAGGTCCATTGAAATTGAGTTTCAGATCTTCCCCATTGCTTAAATGAGATGTACTGCATTCTGACCAAATGGATCACAAAATCTAATGTACCAACCAGTATTTAGAATTGAATTAACTGATCTCAATTCTTGACAGAACCAAGCATTCCAATAAATATTTAGAACAACAAAACATTTCTTATGCTCAGATTTCTATTCATAATGCATTTATCATATCTTCTGACATGCATGTGCAAATATCAACACAAGCCAGGTACTCGTTTGATTATCATGATAACATTTGTTGAATAGCCTTAATGATAAGCAATAGCCTAAGTCAGAGGTAAAATTATGGACAGTTGGATTAGATATTGAAAGTTTAATGGTTCTGGGAAAAAAAACTACAAGTATGTCATTCTTCCCATACCTTTGCTAACAAAGGTCACTAACTTCAGGCCAAAGCTAAGAGGAGAAAATGGGCAAAGAAAATTGAAAAAAGTAGTAGATAGATAAAGAAAATAGCAGTAGATAGAGAAACTTTCTTCAAATTAATATTTATTGTCTATTGCAATTTAACTACAAAACTAGTTTGGTTCAGAATGAGTTGTGTGAGATGACTCACAGAATAATTGAAAATGTTAAATTTAACTATTTTACTTAATTTACAGATTTCTTTTTTTTAAATGACCAATTTGGTTACAAGAAAATGAAATCAGAATCATAATCATAGCCTTTTCAACAAAATTAGGTCTGATCATATTTAAATATGCATCTGAAAACATCCATGCATTTTGCTAAACTTTGGAAATCCAATTATTATTACAAAATATTAATTTCATTATTTCACTATTTAATTAACTCATTTATCAGGGACATGGGGTGACTTTTATTGAAATAATAATACGTTCTCTTCCTTTTTTCACAATTTTATTCAATTTCTTAACCCATGAAGGCACTAGGTAAAGCAAATTCCAGTGCCCAGTGAATAGCTAAAGTGTACAGCAGAAAGAGACATGGCAGGGTCTGTGGAGCATAAGTCTTTCATCAGTCACTGGTTTGAAGTCATGAGAAAAGCTCATGGGCCTATTACACTGAATAATACTTTTCTCCAAAGAGCTGCATGGCCTCCTGAAGACTTGTTTTCTAAAAATTAATATTTAGCAATTAAGATATCTTAGTGGTAAATGTGCACCCACTTAGACCTAAATGGAGAAAAATCAAAATCACTGTGAGTATTGGAATAGAAAATTGATTTGTTTCCTCAACCAATTGTGGAATTATTAGTCTACATAGTTACTTAAATCATTGCACAGTTTTGGATATTTAGAAGGATATATGCAATTCAACAAAACCGAACAATGTGCATAAATACAATTAATAAAGAGGAAATCAAAGCAAACATAAACAGGCAGATGGATTATGCGATAAAATAAAGTAGTATAAGAGGGCTGTAAAAAGTGTTACAGAAACAGGTGTAAAAGGATTAAAGGATTAACTCCTGGTCAGACATTTTGCATGGTACTGTATTTATGAAGATAATGACAAGGCAATTCACACCCAGGTCAGGTGTAAACAGGTTTAGATGTGTTTGCATATTGAGCGCCAGTTACTTGCAGTTTTTTAAGCAAGAGGTCTAAATTCTAGACGAGAGTTAGCAGCCTGTTAATATTGTCATATAATTTTCAAGGTCTCAGCAAGACCAGTTCACAAAATGAAATGATTCTGGTACTACCAATATCACCCATACTTCAGTAAAATCTATCACAAAATTCAGGAAGAAACAACAACATGACCATAAGGGAAGGCTATTTCACCCTGTAGCCTGTTCTGACATTCAATGCGATATTGTAACTCAATTCCACATATGTCTTTGCATCTTTGTTTAACAAAAAGAACTATTAATCCCTGAATTGACTAACATCAGTCTAGATTGGAACCAAAAAACTGACCATTTCCCTCCAGCTATGCTGCCTGATCCATTGAGTTCCTCTGGCATTTTGTTTATCGCTCATGATTCCAACATCTGAATTCTCGTGTTTCTCAATGAAGACTATCTGCTAACTTTGCAACTGTCCAGTTAGTTCAGCTTGTTGGATTCATGTAGGAACAACAGGATAGATGAACTTAATGACCCTGGTGTCATGGTGCAAGAAGTTATTGAAGTGTGGATAGCAAACAAAAATATGGAGGTGGCATAGGATATGATAGTGGCAGGATATACAGCATGTTCTCTGAAGCAAAGAGCAAGATACAGAAAGTTGTATTGCTTTCCTCAGTCTAGAATTCAAGGCATCCACTCAATCTTAGATTGGAAGTTATGGGGGGGGGGGGGGGGAGAATCCAGTTGTCCTCGATTCATACAGCACAGAAAGAAAACAGGCCCCTTGCACAATTTGTCCATGCCAACCATCAAACACCCATCTATACTAATCCTATTTATCAGCACTTGGTCTATGACCTTCTAAGCCATGGCAATACATGTGCTTATCAAAATAGTTCTTAAATGTTGTGAACATACAATAGCTGCTTCCACTCAGGCAGTCTATTCCATATTTCAACCAGCTAGCATGAAAAAGGTCTTCCTCTAATTCTCTCTCATCCTCTTACCCCTCACCTAAACCTATGTGCTCTAGTTTCAGTTACCTCTGCTATGGGAAAAAGTTTCCCATTAAGTTTCATATTTTTGCCCCTCATAATATTGTTTGTCTTTATCAGATCCATACAGCTTCTCATGCTCCAAGGAAAACAAACCCAGCATGCCCAATTCCTCCTCGTAATTGAAATACTCCATTCTAGACATCCACTGCACTCACCCCAAGGTAATCACATCCTTCCAAAGAATGAGTGGGGACTTGCATGAAACATTTATGATTGAAAAGGGGTCTTAGCAGGGTGACAATAGAGAGGATGTATGGGTTGCCTTTGAAAATTGCTTATTTAAGACAGTTGGAGCAAAGTTTTTCTCAGATCATGACTTTTGGAATTCTCTTACTGAAGGGGCTAGATCAATGATAGCAAGGGGGTAAAATGTTACTGGAGTGACGGCTGAAAGACAAAATAGTCTCAAGTAGTGGAATAGTCTGCTACTCCTGCTATCCAGTATGTGTGAGAATGAACCATTTCTAATGCAAGGTTATCCACCTATATTCATTAAGCTTTTCTCTCTATTATTACTTGATCTGCTAAGCATTGACAGTACTTTCTTTTATTTCAATTTTTAGTAACTTTTGGAATCCTCCCTCTCCCTCTAGTTACATCCTATGGACACATCAACTATGATTAACATGGTTCAATACCCCTCATAGACACCATAACAGCATTTGTGCCACTGGATAATCTGTCTTCACCTTGTCATAGGTGTTCTCTCTACCCTTACCCCTTCCTGGAACTTACTTTCTCACTCTTACAATTCTGTTATTTATTCTGCTTTTCTCACCAGATGCTGCCCAACTTGCTGAGTATCTTTAACCCTATCCAGCCTTTATTTCAGTTTTCCAGCATCCGCAGCCTTTTATTTTCTGAGAGAAGTTGGGCATTTTAAGAGGATGCAATCTGTAGTTAAATTTCTGAATGCAATTCAGGATTCCACACGTTATCACTAGCCTGCAGGACCTGCACCTTTGGTTGAAGAATCCTAGATCCAGATAGTGTTTACTGCTTTACACTCCAATTCATGAACCAAGCTATTTCATGAATCATCAGTGATACTCTGGAACACTACTAACCTATCAAGAAGATTATCGTTTACTCCATACTGCTACTTTGGTTCTAGATTTGCAAGCCAGACACCAGAACTAACATAATTCCAAATATATCTTGCCTAAGGAACATATCCATTAAATAGTCTTTGGATAACTACTAAGTGTAAGTTTGAATATTTAAGTAGAATGCAGGTGGCTGATGTTTATGATTGTATGATAAGCAGATAGCCTAATACATGAAAGAGAGGAGCATTAACCCCCTTTCCAGTGTCCGATCAAACTGAAGATTTGCAGTCAGGGTAGAACATCAGTCATATCTGGTTATTTTGCTCTACTCCACTCATAAGAACAGAGAGGATGACAAAAATAGATAAAGCTCAAGAATAATAATTTTTGAAAATAGTAAGCCAATTGCTTATGTTGACATTGAAAATAATTGGAAGTCAAAAAGAATTGAAAGTGCTAACATATATACAAATAAAGTCTTGGGTAAACACTGAAAATGTCATTTGATAGGAATAAAGCATACCTAAATGAAAGGAGTATATGAAGGGAAGAATACTGTGAAATATTTTAAAAAGCAATTTAAGGTTAGAGAGAATTTTGATTTTTCCTAATTTCTCTTTCATGGACAATGAAAATCCTTAATATTCTGGAATATTTCCCTATATCAGCTTTGGTAAAGGGTCTCAAATCAAAACTTTACCTGCTTTCTTTCCTTTTAAGTTTATCAACAGGATGAGATATTGCTGTACCTTGTGCCTGTTTAACTATTCAATGAGACCATGGCTAATCTGGTACTTTCACTCCGCCAGTTGCCTTGCTTCTTATTTTTACATCCTTCTCTAATAAAAATCTTGCAATCTATGACACAAAATTGTTAAGCCTGCATTAAATGACTTTCCTTTGACAGTTGCAAATTTGTAACAGACTGGATAAGAAGAAATGCTTCCTAACTTTGTCACATTTGCCTTCTACTCAGGTGTTACAAATTCCTCAACATTATCATTCACTGTCAGGGATACCTTGCTATTCTTTTTTCAATTGAGTGCATACATAAAAAGTGAGGAAATTTCCAGTCATCCATTCCTGCCATCCACCCCCATTCTCCAAACAAGCATTCATTAACCCAACCTACACCTTTCCCACAGGTATCTGAAATCTGCATTCTCTGACCTGCCCCACACCCACCCCAAATACACCCAGTAGTCATCTTATTAGGTACAGGAGAGGAACACGGGTTGGTCTTCTGATGCTGTAGTCCATCCACTTCAAGGTTTGACATGTTCTGCATTCTACACACCACTGTTCAGTTACAGTTGCCTTCCTGTCAGCTTGTTAGCCATTCTCTTCTGACCTCTCTCATTAGATAGATAGATAGATAGATAGATAGATACTGTATTCATCCCCATGGGGAAATTCAACTTTTTTCCAATGTCCCATACACTTGTTGTAGCAAAACTAATTACATACAATACTTAACTCAGTAAAAAATATGATATACATCTAAATCACTATCTCAAAAAGCATTAATAATAGCTTTTAAAAAGTTCTTAAGTCCTGTAAAGCCTAATGGCATTGGGAAGTATTGACCTCTTCATCCTATCTGAGGAGCATTGCATCGATAGTAACCTGTCGCTGAAACTGCTTCTCTGTCTCTGGATGGTGCTATGTAGAGGATGTTCAGAGTTATCCATAATTGACCGTAGCCTACTCAGTGCCCTTCGCTCAGCTACCGATGTTAAACTCTCCAGTACTTTGCCCACGACAGAGCCCGCCTTCCTTACCAGCTTATTAAGACGTGAGGCGTCCCTCTTCTTAATGCTTCCTCCCCAACACGCCACCACAAAGAAGAGGGCGCTCTCCACAACTGACCTATAGAACATCTTCAGCATCTCACTACAGACATTGAATGACGCCAACCTTCTAAGGAAGTACAGTCGAACAAGGCATTTCCACCCACAGAACTGTTGCTCACTGGATTTTTTTCTGTTTGTTTTTTTGCACCATTCTCTGTAAACTCTGGATATTGTTGTGTATGAAAATCTCAGGACATCTGCAGTTTCTGAGAAACTCGAACTTCCCTGTCTGACACCAGCAATCATCCCACGGATAGCTGCTCAGATCACATTTCTTCCCCATTCTGATTTTTGGTCTGAACAATGCCTGCATTCTTTTATGCATTGTGCTGCTGCCACATGATTGCTGATTAGATTATTGTACAGGTGTAACTAGTAAAGTAGCCACTGAGTGTATATGAACGTCACTGATTATAAACACAAACTTTCAAAATACATTTATTATCAGAGTAAGTATAAATTATACAACCTTGAGATCTGTCTGCCTACAGGCAGCCACAAAAGTCAAGTCAAGTCAAATCACTTTTTATTGTCATTTTGACCATAACTGCTAGTACAGTACACAGTAAAAACATTTTTCAGGACCATGGTTCTACATGAAACAGTACAAAAACTGCAATGAACTACATAAAAACACAGAAAAAATGACACTAGACTACAGACCTACCCAGGACTGCATAAAAAGTGCAGGCATCACAATAAATAATAAACAAGACAATAGGCACAGTAGAGGGCAGTAAGTTGGTGTCAGTCCAAGGTCTGGGTATTGAGAAGTCTGATGGCTTGGGGGAAGAAACTGTGGCATGTCTGGTCGTGAGAGCCCGAATGCTTCGGAGCCTTTTCCCAGATGGCAGGAGAGAGAAGAGTTTGTATGAGGGGTGCGTGGGGTCCTTCATAATGCTGTTTGCTTTGTGGATGCAGCGTGTAGTGTAAATGTCTGTAATGGCCGGAAGAGAGACCCTGATGATCTTCTCAGCTGACCTCACTATCCGCTGCAGGGTCTTGTGATCTGAGATGGTGTAATTTCCGAACCAGGCAGTGATACAGCTGCTCAGGATGCTCTCAATACAACCCCTGCAGAATGTGATGAGGATGGGGGGTGGGAGATGGATTTTCCTCAGCCTTCGCAGAAAGTAGGAATGCTGCTGGGCTTTCTTTGCTATGGAGCTGGTGTTGAGGGACCAGCAGAGATTCTCCACCAGGTGAACACCAAGAAATTTGGTGCTCTTAACGATCTCTACCGAGGAACTGTCGACGTTCAGCGGAGTGTAGTCGCTCCGTGCCCTCATGAAGTCAACAACCATTTCTTTTGTTTTGTTCACATTCAGAGACAGGTTGTTGGGTCTGCACCAGTCCATTAGCCGCTGCACCTACTGTCTGTATGCTGACTCATCGTTATTGCTGATGAGACCCACCACGGTCGTGTCATCAGCGAACTTGATGATGTGGTTCGAGCTGTGTGTTGCAGCATAGTCGTGGGTCAGCAGAGTGAACAGCAGTGGACTGAGCACACAGCCCTAGGGGGCCCCCGTGCTCAGTGTGATGGTGTTGGAGATGCTGCTCCCAATCCGGACTGACTGAGGTCTCCCAGTCAGGACGTCTAGTATCCATTTGCAGAGGGAGGTGTTCAGGCCCAGTAGACTCAGCTTTCCAATCAGTTTCTGAGGAATGATTGTGTTGAATGCTGAACTGAAGTCTATGAACAGCATCCGAACATACGTTTCTTTTTTGTCCAGGTGGGTTAGGGCCAGGTGGAGGGCGATGGCAATCTGTTGAACGGTTGGGACGGTATGTGAACTGCAGGGGGTCCAGTGAGGGGGCAGCAGGGTCTTGATGTGCTAACTGATGAGCCTCTCAAAACACTTCATGATGATTGATGTGAGTGCAACAGGATGGTGGTAATTGAGGCAGGACACTGAAGACTTCTTCGGCACGGGGACGATGGTGGCGACCTTGAAGCATGTTGGAACGATGGCGCTGCTCAGGGAGATGTTGAAGATGTCAGTGAGAACATCTGCTAGCTCGTCTGCACATCCTCTAAGCACTCTACCAGGAATATTGTCTGGTCTAGCAGCCTTCCGTGGGTTGACTCTGCACAGGGTTCTTCTCACATTGGCCATAGTGAAACACAGCACCTGGTCATTTGGAGGAAGGGTGGACTTCCTCACCACCACATCATTCTCTGCCTCAAAATGAGTGCAGAAGTTGTTCAGCACATCTGGGAGGGAGGCATCGCCCGCACAGTCAGGTGATGTCGTCCTGTTATTGATGATGTCCTAAATGCCCTTCCACATGCACCACGTGTCGCCGCTGTCCTGGAAGTGGCTGTGGATTCACTGGGTGTGTGCACACTTTGCCTCTCTGATGGCCCGGGACAGTTTGGCCCTCGCTGTTGTTAGGGCTGCCTTGCTGCCTGCTCTGAAGGTGGAGCCACGGGTCCTCAGCAGCACATGCACCTCCGCGGTCATCCGGAGGTGTGTGCAAGACACAAAGCAAGAAACCCAAAAAAATGGTTAAAAAAAAGAAAGACCAACACCCAATGCATAGAGATAAACCACCAAAACACAGATTGCACCTTGATTCAAATATATACAAACTGCAGGCTTTGAGCTTGGCCACTCGAGTTGTCTAGCATTCCAATGAACTGATCTTGCTGCCTTAAAAACTACTAGAGTGTTGTCTGTTTCCTGCTTTTTCTGCCAGTCTCAAAACATATTTTCAGTTATTCTAGGTTTACTTTAATTGATAAATGGCATGTGAAAAGCGATATACTTTTGCTTATTTTTTCACCATAAGATACAGCAGCACCTCACTCTCATGCTTTTTAATTTCCTTTTGCCTCTTTACCTTGTTGAGCAGAAAATATTTTCTGATAGTTATCTGTTTAAACTCAAAACCAAAACATTTAATGCCAGTAACTTCCACAGATAAAAAACTCTTGTTGTGAGCTGTTTCACACAAATACAGTGCCTACAAAAAAGAATTCATTCCCCCCTCCCCGTCACATCTGGACATTGCAATTTTTCCCCATTCTTCTTTACAAAACTGTTCAAGCTCTGTCAGATTGCATGGAGATTGTGAATGAACAGTCCTTTTCGAGTCCAACCACACATGTATTTTGCTGCAATCATTTTACTTTCTACCTTCACAAGCCTTCCAGAGCCTGCTGCAGTGGAACATCCCAACAGCATTATGCAGCCACCACCATGCTTCACAGTAGGTTGGTTTTCGATGAGTTTACCTTATGCCAAACATAGCACTTAGTCTGCTCAATTTTGGTTTAATCAGACATGAGAACCTTCTTCCAGCTGACTTCAGAGTCTTCCACATACCTTCTGGCAAACTCGAGCAAAGATTACATCTGGTTTTTTTTCCCCCAACAGCAGCTTTCACTTTTCCATTCTCTCATAAAGTTGCGACTGGTGAAGCACCCAGGCAACAATTGTAGTATGTGCAGTCTCTCCCATCTCAGCCACTGAAGCTTGTAACTACACCAGAGATGTCATAGGTCTCTTGGTGGCCTCCCTCACTAGTCCCCTTCTTACATGGTGTCTCAGAATATGGCACAGCAGATTTACAGCTGTGCCATGTTCTTTCCATCCCTTGATGATGACTTAACTGTACTTCAAGGGATATTCAGTAACTTGGAAATTTTCTTGTATCCATCTCCTGACTTGTGCTTTCCAAGTACCTTTTCATGGAGTTGTTTGGAGTGTTCTTTTGTATTCTTTGGTGTAGTTTTTGCCAGGATACTGATTCACCAGCAGTTGGACCTTCCAGATACAGGTGTATTTTTACTACAATCAATAGAAACACCTTGACTGCACATGGTGATCTCCATTTAATTATGTAACTTCTAAAACCATCTGGCAGCACCAGTGATGACTTGGTGTGTCATATTAAAGGCGTCATATATGCAATCAATTATTTTGAGTTTTATATTTGTAATTAATTTAGATCACGTTGTAGAGATCTATTTTCACTTTGACACAGAAGTGTGTTTTTCTGTTGATTGGTGTCAAAAAACCAAATTAAACCCATTGCAATTGTGATTTAATGTTGTAAAACAATAAAACATGAAAACTTCCATGGGGGCTGAATACTTTTTATAAGCACTGTATGTTGTTCCTCATATCAGTTTTTCAAATCCAGTTAAAATTATGCCTTTTTCCCCCCAATAGTAAAAATTCTTATGGTTATAATGTACTTGCATTCTTGTTCCTTTCTTCCTCCCAGTTCTTGCTTAGAATTTTGTTGCAAATGCATAGCAGATGGTATCATCCCTCTTTAACAAAGATGTATTCAAAACTGGCAAAATGTATTGACAGGATTTGAGATTCTCACCTCAGACAATTACTTAGATATTGCCAATTTATTATTCACTAGACAGGCAATGCCTGATGGTCTATTTGATAGAAAATCAGAGGCCAGTCAGGAGAACATTGGAATATCCACCTCTAAAGATAAAAGCACCATTAATTTTTTAGCTGCAAAGCAGCAGAGGTAGGGGCAAATGTTCTTTGGGTGACTCTTAGTGATGGTAGGAGAGTCAAAAATATGTCACCAAATATAACACACTGCATTCCAAACCTGATTCAGCCTCAGACCATTTCCAAGTAGAGGAATACAATCCATTCAGCATGTCTTGAATAAATTGTAAATCAGTGCAATCTGAATTTGTCACTTGGGATCTTTGCAGAGGTACGGCATAATTGTACCTGCAATGCATGGCAATTATTAAGGATTAGTTGGACGTAAGCATGACTGCTAAGCAAAGCATAAGGTGCGTCCAACATCTTGATCAAAGAAGTTACTCTACTGGGTTCTCTCCACTTGGCTAATGGTAAGTATTTGCACTAAGGAGCAACAATTGTAAATGTCATCCACAAAAATCTATTGGAAATTGAAATATAAACTCATGGTCAAGAAATACTGTATGGATGAAAAACATCCCAGAGGCATCATACCTCTTAGTGGCAGTCTACTGGGAATGTTGTTTGAATTCAGAGCATTCATAGCATAGAAACTGCTCTGTGGACTTAAGGAAAACTGGGAATTGGTCCAGGGCTTGTGCTTGATAACAGGTGCCTCTGAAAGCACAGCTGGTTAGCCCCTTGCTAACAAGCCAGTGGACTCAGCGGTGAGAAGACCACCATTCTTGAACTCTGTACGTCTCAGGTCGATATGACTTTAGTCTCACCAGACCAGGAGAGCTGGGATGTTTCAGCCACCTGCAGCCCAATCTGAGTGAATACTGTGTAAATGCTACCTACTTGCAATTACCGGTCAGCAAGAAATAATAGATCATGCACTGCATACAATTATAAGGTGTATTTATGAATGTCACTTAATCAAGCAGTTAATAAAGAAGAAAGAAAAAAGAAGAAAAACATAAAAGGGCCCATTATAATTAAAACAGTCAAATGTGCACAAAGTTGGAGGTCAGATCTCCAAAAGCTGGAGGTGTCTAGGTACTCATGGCGCCAACTCCTTTTCACCTATCACCGTTAGAACTTTTCATCTTGGATTCCAGTGAATTGCGCATTCTGGTTGGATCAAGTCCTACCACCAGTTCTCTCGATCTTCTCTCTCCATCTCCCACTGAAAGAACCTCGACCCCCTTAGTATCTGTCACAGAACCTCACCGCCTAGTTTTCTCTAGAACCTTCTCCCAATTTCACCATCCTGATTGGCAGAGCCAACATTCCTAAGCTGAAAATCACAACCCCTTATACTTAACAGTAACCTAAATACTACCAGCAGAACACACTGCTTCTACTGAAAACTATTTGACAAAATACCCTAGAGCATTAGCAATTACCTATTTTATAAATACCATCTCCTTTCATATTTCATAAGCATCACTCCCCACTAACATCTTAACTACATTCTACAGAGGCGTGGTTGAGAGTGTGCTGACCTTTTGCATCACAACTTGGTACTCCAGCTGCAGTGCTGCCGACAAAAAAGCCTTGCAGAGGGTGGTTGGGGGAGCAGAGAAGGTTACTGGGGTCTCCCTACTTTCTGTCCAAGATCTCTTTCAGAGTCAATGCCTCCAGAAGACACGGTACATCATGAAAGACCCCTCACACCCTCTCCATGAACTGTTTGTTCTTCTGCCATCAGGTAAACGTTACAGGAGCATCAAAACTAAAACCACAAGGCTACTAAACAGCTTCCTCCCACAGGCAGTCAGACTGCTAAATAGATGCTCTACCTGACTCTGTTTTGGACACTTTTAACTTGCACTGGACACTTATAACTTGTTTTTTTTTAACTGACATGTAGCTGTTGTGTTTTACTATTTATTGTTATGTTTATTATTTAGTGTTGCGTTTGTTATGTTATAATTGCACTGCTCCTGGGAAACGTTGTCTCATTCTGCCCTGCAGAGCTGATGTACAGTTAGAATGACAATAAAGTTTTTGAATCTTGAATATTTTATACTGCAGTTCAGCTTTCTAACTGAAGGAACTCTGTATATGCTTAGACACATGTCCAGAGCATGATTTCTGGTAGTGGCACTTACTTTCTGATTTCAACAGCAACTGGTTTAAGATTAAAATTGTAAAATTTCCTAGATTTACACTAGAATGTGATAAAGGCTACCAAGGGACACAAAGCTGAAGTGTTTAGTAAGAAATCTCAAATGTAGATATTTGCTTTAAAAGATGCGATGCTAGTAAACATTGGTAAAAGGATTAGATATTCATGTCCATACAAAAAAAGGTAACATGAAAGTTACTAAGGAAAGTAAATGATGTGTTGGACTTCATTACAAAAAAAAAATCAAAATTTAGTTGTTAAGATATCTTCCCACAATAATCAAAGGCTAAAGTAAGATTCTACCTGGATATGTGTGTCCAGTTTTGGTCTCTTTACCTAAAGTAGATTGGTCTTGTGGTAATGCAAATAAGTTTCACTAGAGTGACTTTTGGTCAGGCATAGAATTGAACGAAGATAGATTGAGTTAACTTATTTACTTACTTTCCCTTGGATTTTGATGGATGAGAAGCAATTACATTGAAGTTTATATAAATCATAAGCAATATGTTATGCTAGACATGAAAGAATTTTCCCTCAGCTTCTGAGAATCTAGGACCAGAGGACAAGATCCTCAGATTAAAAGTATGTTCCTTTAGAACAGAGATCAGAAGTAATTTCTTTAGTCAGAGGGTGGTGAATCTGTGGAATTCATTGCTACAGATGGCTGTGGAGGACAAATTACTGGGTATATTTAAAGCAGGGCTTAGCTGGTTCTTGATTAGGGTGTCAAAAATGATGGGGAGAAGGCCGGAGAATGGGGTTGAGAGGGAAAATAAATCAGCCATGATCAGATGGCGAGTGTACTCAATGGGCCAAATGGCCTAATTCTGCTCCCATGTACTTTGCTGCTTTCAGTGACAGCCTTGGAATAAGTGCTGATCATTTAAGACTTAGCCAAGGAGAAACATCTTTACTCAAATGGTTATGAATTTTTGGACTTCTTTAACACAGTCACTAAGTATTTTTGAAACAGAAACTGATTGTTATTTGGATCATAAAGGGATCAAAGGATATCAGCATATACAGGACAGTATAATTTAGATAGGGATCAATGACTCCAAATTGCCTGATCTTGTTCCAATTTCTTTTGAATTGTGTTGATGTTGGGATATATTTTGCATTCACCATTCAGGCAATATCATGAGAATGACAGCCTCTCCTTCACCAAAAAGGCTCCATGGTTTCTGAGGGAGCTTACTATTTTCATCCTATTTGGACGTGAGATGAGGACACATTTACAAAAGGTGACAATACACTTCACAAATCACATGCAGGTGAAAATGTTGAAAAGATACTTCACAGTGTTGGAGTAAGTAGCATCACAAACTTATAATGCAGACCTAGAAATAATATTCTGAGTTATAATGCTTAAAATGTAAAATAGAACCACTCAGTGGGTCAGAAATTATCTGTAGAGCTAAGTATACATGTTCAGAACTCTCTCTCCCCATGATTGCTGTCTCATTTACTACTTGAAACGT